>NC_056725.1:779617679-779762679 GCF_019279795.1 Protopterus annectens | reverse complement strand
GTAACTATTACAGTTGGTAGCATGACTGATATATGTTTAGAAAAAGGAATGAGTCCCCACTGTTGTACTGATTTGTGTTTGGGGGAGTTGGGAGGTGGGCAACATACTGATGTATTGTAAATATATGAGACATGCTTACATCTGGACCTTATTGTATAATGTTTCCAATGTAATATCCAATACAGATCAACAATGAAGCATCATATATATATAAATATATATATATATATATATATATATATTTATTTTATTTTATTTTTATTTTACATTTGTTAACCGGGCTAGTCTGGCTGGATACATGTCCATTTTCAGCAGAGGCCCGAGGAGAAAAGCTCCACTATCAGAATAAGACAATACAGTTTACGAAAAACATTACTAAATTAACACTAACATAATGTAATGAGGCAAAATACAAATGAATATACAGTTATCCTGGACTAGTCTGAGTAGATGAGAAACAAAGTTCAGTTAAGGGCTAAGGAGATAAGCTCCAGTATCTAAAATACAAAGTAAAGTTAAAAAATATCATTAGTCAAGTTGAAAAATATCATTAGTCAGTAGTCATGATAACAAATTAGGTATTAGGAAAAAGCAAGAAATCTGTTAATATAAAGTGTTAAAAGAGCAGGTTGGAATTTTAACAGGTAATTATGTAGTTAAAGATAAGGAAAAGGCAGAAAATAAGGTAGACAGAGAGTGGGAAAAGTATATTATCTGTTTGGTACAAGTATTATGGACTTAGTAATGGTTGGGAGTGTACAGTTGGAAAAGGAGAGGTGGGAAACAGGATAGTGATGAAATGCAAAGGCAGCAGGATTATAGGAGGTCAGCAAAAGGTAGCAAGAGACAGAAAAAAAAGATGGTTAGAAGGGGAGGGAGACAGAAATTTGAGAGAAAAAAAAAAAAAAAAAAAAAGTGAGGGTCCAATAAAGGGGGCTGATGAAGTCAGTCTAAGTTAGAACGGGAGCGGAAACATTACACAGTAGCAGACTGGAGAGAGTAATAAAAATGCTGAGCTCAGTCGGGATTGGAGCAGGGACATAGCCAGTGAATTAGTAGGTGAATTTTCATCTGTTTTTTGAAAAGGTGACATGAGCTTAGGGAGGTCAGTTCTGTGGGAAGTTTATTCCAGTAAGAACCGATAGTGTTTGCAAATAAGGAATCACCTGATTTGTTATGAGATTTCAAAGTAGTAACTAGTAGCTTGTTGGCTGATCTAAGTGTCGAGAGATTTTTATAAGGTGTGATGAGTTTATTTAGTATGGGTATATTGGAGGGTAATGTAGAATTTTAAAAGTGATGATCAGTTGTTGTAGGAGTATTAGGTTTGGGAGTTCAAGCCAGTTTAGTTTCTTTAAGTTAAGACAGTGGTGAGTTTGGAATGGAGAGCCAGTGGCAAATCTGGCTATACTGTGGTAGGCAGTATTCAGTTTCTGAAGATTAGCTTTAGATATATTGATAAAGGAAGGAGAGGCGTACGTTAATGTAGAAGTAAGGTGAGTTTGGGCGAGGGCCACTCGGGAAGTAGCAGTAAGATAGGGCTTTAGTCTGTATAGGGCACCAATCTTTTTATTGACTGTCTTGATAGTTAAATCAAAGTGATAGTCAAAATTTAGCTGATTGTCTATGGTGACGCCTAGCAGTTTAGTGCAATAGTCAGGTTTGATGACAGTGCCATTACAGGATGCTATGGAAAAGAGATTGGGGTGGATTTACAGGTTGGGGTAAAGAGTAGTAGTTTGGTTTTTGGGATTTAGGAGGAGACAGATATGTTGAAACCATTTTCTGCTGCAGTGAAGACTAATTGGGTAGCAGAGTGGAGTTCTGCTGGGGAAGAAGCAGAGCAGATGAGAGTGGAATCATCTGCATATTGTATACAGGTGGATGTTGGGAGAGAAGTGGGCAGGTTATTAATGAAAATAGAGAAAAGTAGGGGACCTAGGATGGATCCTTGTGGGACGCCAATAGTAATTGGGAGTTGAGAGGATAGATGGCTGTCCCAAAGGACTGCTTGTTTTCTATTAGTCAAGTATGAGTTGAACCACTGTAATGCTTGTGAATCCAGTGAGAGGGATTTTAAGGTATCGAGGAGAAGTTGATGGTTGACCATATCGAATGCTTTTGAGAGGTCCAAGAATAGTGCAGAGGAGAACAGGTTGTTATTTGGTTTTATTGATAGTGTCAGTGAAAGAGAGAAGGGCAGTAGAAGTACTGTGGTGCGGTCTAAAACCATGTTGAGAGTCTACAAGCAAGTTGTTATTCAAGAGATAATGTAGAAGTTGATGGTGAATGCAGCGTTCCATTATTTTGGATAGAGGAGATAGAAGGGCAATAGGTGAAAATTGGACAGTTCGTTGGAGTTCCCTCCTTTATGGAGGAATAATATGGGAGATTTTCCAGCAGGATGGGATTTTGGATTCTGTTATAGTTCTGTTTATTAAGATGGAGACTGGGTAGGCTATTTCGGTTGCAGCTAGTTGTAGATATTCAGCAGGAAGTTTGTCAGCAGAAGGGGTGCAGGGTTTTAGTCTAGAAAGTAGTTTTCGTATATAGGTTGTTGAGACGGTCTCAAACTTTAGTGTGTGGGTACTGTTTAGAGTGGGGGTAATTTGGAGGGATGGGGGAGTCATGGTGCTTGCAAGTGAGGTGACTGTTTGAGAGAAGAAGTTGTTAAAGGTGTTGGCTATTATGTTAGGTTGGGTTTGTGCTAAACTAGCTGGGGTAGGTGTTTTGGTGTTGCCTGGATGGAGTAGTTTATTTATTCCTGACCAGAATTTTTTGGGTTTTGGTTTTGGTTTTGTTGATATTGAAAGTGGTAGTTTTTTATCCAGAATGATAAGTTTCTTTGTTTTATTTCTCAGATGTTTGAAATTTTGATGGTCAATTGGGTTTTGTGGACCTCCATTTAGACCATAATTTATTTCTAGCTCATAGTTTGTTTAGTTGTAACAGAGAGCCATGGAGCTGCTTTGGAGCTGACTCTGACTAAGCGGGATGGGGCATGATGGTTTAGAATTTGTAGGAAGGCATTGTTGAAATGGGCAACTGCTTCATCTATTGGGAGGTATTTTAGAGTTGACCAGTTATATTCTTTGAGTTCATTTTGAAAGGATGCTAGATTGAATTCTGTTTTATTGTATTTGGTACGATAAGTAGTTAGCTTGGGATTGTTGCATTTTTGTTTAGTGATAAAGGTAAGGAGGTGGTCGCTGATATTGTCATGGAGTATCCCTGTTTTACAGGAGAGGGATTGTTGTTGGTCAGTATCCAGTCTAGAATGGTTTGTTTGTGGGTGGATTTATGTATTCTAGTAGGGAGTTGATGGTTTGGTGAAAGTTAAAGAGATTAAGGTGAATGGTGGGTTTGGGGGATAAGCAGGAGCTCCAGTCAATATTAAAATCACCTAAGATTATGGTTTCCTGGGGAAAGGTGCAGGAAATCCAGCTTAGGATATTTTCTAGGGTATTGATGTTCTTGCCTGGGGGGATGTAGGAACATATTATATTTATAGCCTTGGATTTATTAACTTGGAGTTTGGTGCAAAGTATTTCAGCATTTGCTGGGGTGGGAGGCAAGGAGTCAATTAAGGCTACCTGAAGTTGGGATTTGTATAGGAGGGCTACACCTCCACCCTTTTATTTGGACGATCTTGCCTTAAGGTGCTGTAGCCTGGGGAGTGAATTCATTGTCTTTGGTACTGGGTTTAAGCCAGGTTTCAGTGAGACAGAGGATATCAAAGGCATAGAAATCAATTAAGGCATGGAGTTGTGTGACTTTGTTGTTAATGCTACGAATATTTAGGTGAGCAATAGAGAGGAGTCAGAGGAAAAGGGTGGGTTAGAATAGTTAGCATTCTGGTTTGAAGGTGTGTGATTGTGGAGGGTATTGGGACCAGGGTTGGGGTGGATGTCCCCATCTATAAGTAAAAGTGTTTGTGGGGGTTGAAGGACCTGTGTGTATTTGAATGGTATTAGATAGAGCCGTTTGGAGGTTGTGAATTTGTAATGGTGTGTTTTATGGTAGAGAGGGAGGTAGGGACAGGTAGATAGTATATTAATATGTGTTTGGTTGGGTAGAGGAAGTGTGGTTGTAGTATGTTTGGCTGATGCAGGAGTTTGGTTAAGCTTGTGATTTTCATAGGAGGTAAGGGTGTAGTAGTAAAGCAGGATGTTAAGGAGAAGAAGAGGAAAGAGTGATTTAAGGGTAAAAGGCATGTTTTTATAGAGTGTGAGGCTAGTAATTATAGGACAGCACGGTGTGTAAGGATAGGGTGAGTTAGTGTTGAGGAAGGGTGTGGTTGTAGGAGTGAGGAGTTGATTGGTAGATGTATAGGAAAATTGTTATAGGTAGTTGGCTAATTGGGGGTGTGCCTAAGTATGTATAAAGGTAGGACCCCTGGGGGTGGGTATATATATATATATATATATATTCAGTCCCATAGCACAGTGTGCAGCAGGTTTGAGCGATGGTGAGCAAAGTGTACACGCATGCAAATTATACATCTTTGCGTGTAGGTAAGCAGTGTACAAACGCGAGCTGCAGTGTGCATGTCTACCAGCTGAGTCTATACTCCAGGCCTGGTTTTTGCAGTGACCAAGGGCAATAACTGAATATATCCAGTTTCTATTTTTGGCAGTCTGCTTCCTAGGTGTTCCTGCTTGTCCAGTTTTAGCAATGTGGAGTTTTGTGCAAAACACATGATCACAGCCAAACATGACACTTTTTGTTTTCTGCTACAAACAAGGCAATGGCCTTGTTCTTATCAGAAAACATTATGTGTCATGTTTGACTATGCTCAGGCAATTTACCCCAGGACTGGCATGTACTAGTAATGGACATGGACATCTCCTACAGTCCTTATCCCATAAGTAAATGAAAGTGAAACAGAGAAAAGAAGTGAAATGTGTAAAAGCTAGGTATGTTTAACCAAAGTAACAAACAAAAGCACACACTACAAATGTCTACATAGTGGAGGATTTGAACCTACACACCAATAAATCTTCAGAGCACAGAATGGATGCCTTACTCATTGCTACAGGAACAGCTATGCAATACAGCAGTAAAAACATTATTCACACAATTGATTGCAACACAATACACACTGCTATCACAGATGACTTGCTGGTATGGGTCAAAAAAGGGACTGCTGTGCATTGAAGATGCTTAGTATGTTGTTAGTTTGGTGATCACAGCTGATGTCCTGGCATGGCACAATAAAATATATGTTATTCTGTCCATGTTACTTGTTAATCTCCTTGTTCTGCATCCTGACTGCTTGTAGTTTTATCTTGTGACTGTTTTTGAAGTCAGAGACTGCCATGTGTATCATTACTTTACAGCTGTTCTGTGTAATGCTTTACCATTGCAAATATATGGTGCTACACTGGGAGCATGCAGTCCTCCTCATTAACTTTAAGATGGCTGACAGTGTGAATCTGTAATGGATGAGGCATACTACTTAGTAATGGGAACATGTAAGTGAACACATCTGTTCAGCTGTGACATGTTACAGTTATTTCTGTGGACATTTAACACTAATTATGTGCAGTAATTAGCATATGTGGAGCACTGACAAAGACAGATGTAATCCATTAATAGTGAACTCCATTATAAAAAGGCAAATGTGTAGCTAGCCAAAATGATGTTGAGCAGAGTTAGTACGTTGTTCAGCTCGCTAAGATAACCATATTTCTTCACAGTATATCTCTACAGAGAGTATTATACTCCAGCAGGTATGTTCCTATTTTGAAACTACATAATGCACATGCTGGAATGTAGTGTGAAGATTGGGTGAAGATGGATGAAGGCTGCCAGCCTAGCCAGATAGAAGTTTGGAGATAATTCTGTTGTCTGTAAATATTAATATAAACCACAGTCTTGTTGTCTTAAATGGTAAAAATAGTGTTACATGTGGAACTGGAAAAAATGTAACAACAGTGCACTCTACTGACCAAGTAAAGCATGTTGTGACCCTTTGATGTAAACACGGCACTGGCTAGTCTAGATGAAGGAATTCTTGCTATTGTTTTAAGGCTAGAGTTAATGGGCAGAATTTGCATGCATAAATGTACTTTATTGCTCTGGTTTCTGCCAGAGGTGAAGAATGTAAATGTAGTTTCTGTTAGCCTGGGAACCAAGGGAAGTGTGAAGAATGATGTAATCTGAACCAGGAATGTGATTTTAAAAACAGAGAGAATCAGAGAGCATTAAGCATTTTTGTCTTGACCATCCAACTCACCAGCACTGTCTTGCTCTATATATAAGTTTATCTTAGGGTTGTGGTTTCTAGAAATGGCTAGAAAGATTAGACTGTGTTTTTCTGTGATGTCAGAACTGTACTACTGAATTATTTTAAGTATTTGTCTGTGATCTTTGAGCTCTTGACTAGCACTGTGTAGTAAAAAGTATTGTCTTGTGTTTTGACTATTTATTATTAAATATGTTTAAACCCTTTCAACTGTGGCTGTTTTTGTAGAGATAATTTAAACTCTTTAGAGTACTTGCATGCCTTTGGTAAAATTGTACAAAGCCACTCCAATAGCTTTAGCCATGGGCTATACTACCAATTGGATAATAATATTGCACAGTAATAATCGGACACCCTTTTAAGGGCCTTTGAGTAGCTGATAAATATTAGTGGGTGTTGGTAACTGGTACTACCGTATAGTCTGGGAAAAAGGGGCACAGCTGGAGAGCCTATGCCAGCCTTCCCCAGGAGTGTCTGTGTGATTGTATAAACTCTTCTCAAAGTGTGTGTGTGTGTGTGTGTGTGTGTGTGTGTGTGTGTGTGTGTGTGTGTGTGTGTGTGTGTGTGTGTGTGTGTGTGTCAGCTACTTGGGCAGGGACATGAAGCACTGGTTGGATAGAGAGGGTGCTGGAGGTTTTAGCTTGCCCACTAAGCTGAGATCTGGACCCTATAGCTGTGCCAGTGGAGAGTCTTATTGGGGACCTGGAGAGCAAAGGAGCGACCAGCCCCAGAGTGACTGTGATCTCTGTGCGCTCTTAAGGGAAATTGCACTTTACTGTGTGTATTTGTTATCATTTCCTCCTATATGAGATGGCCCTCACTGGTGTTAGTCGTGAGGATTGAGGCTCCTTGATTGCTGGGCTAGGGCATGGGCATCACATGTAGTTAAGAATTAATGTGAAGTAATGACTTTCACACTTCAATCTGTATGCATTACTTGGAAGTGTAATGATGGCATGGCCTTGGTTGTCAAGCCATTTCACAGGTACACAGCACTGAGAAGACCTGAAAAGGGAATGCTATGTTATAAATATGTACATGTGTTACATGGACAGGTCCTTTGATAGCAGTTTTACCATTTCAAAGATGTTTCGTTAGCACAATAGGTCCTTAGCCTGCCATTTTATTTGGGGGAGGCAAAGATGAGTTAGTGCTAGGGTACTAACTAGACTGGACTGTTATTTTGGGTGGATAAGCATATTTTACTTACTGCTATGGCACAAACAAGGATATGTTTCTCTTTTTAGTCTCCTTATTTTGTGTCCTCTGTCTTGCTATTTTTTGAAATATGCAGACCTTCCTTTACTGCTTTATCTGTAAACAGTTCATTTTTTGTTTTGTGATCTTCATGTATCATCATTCTTTTGCCTTGTAGGACACAATATATCCGCTCATCATAGGCCCTCATTCACAGATGTAGAGAATAATCTGATAATTGATGCCTTAAGGCAGCATGCTGCTGTGCTGCTGTCCAGGGAGCAGCCCTCTGAGATGAATTAGTGGCCAACATTAACACCATTGGGTGACACAGTCGCACATATCAGAAGGTGCATCACAGAGCCACAGACATGGTAACTGCTGCACGTAGGTGTGCAGCTGCAGTGGCACGCAATCATTAAGTCACAGGTGGAGGCTCTGCTGCAGAACCTCCTCTCACTGACACTGAGGAATTCCTGGTGAGCATTGCCACTAACGACAGCTCCCACAATTCAAGGCATAGTATGTTTTGTATGTGGGTGCAACTCTTGCATCCCAAGATGAGCTTCTAGGTATGTTTTGTTAGAGGATACTTAGAATACTGTGGCATAGTGCACTAACTTCAGTAATGTATATGTCTGTGTCATTATTGCTACAGTTATAAGCTTAATTTGAAGTTGTCAGCCATGTTCTTGTTGACATTTGAGATACTGCAGATATAGAGGTGTAAATGTATTACCCCCTGTTTTACTGTTAAATGTGATGATGTTGCCATTACCTCTTGCTTTACTTATTCCAGGACCATCAGGAATACAGAGATGCAGGCCTCCTGCAGATGGTGAGCCTAATACATATATGTCAGTACTGTAGATAAATTTCAAGATATCTCATAATGTGTCCTCTCAGGAATGTTGTATGTACTTCTGTACTGTCTGTAATAGTGACAGCAATGCATTTTTTAGCATATATTGCAGCACAGTAGTGCAGGTATTAATGTATTCCTCTGTTTCTCCCTTTTTATCACAAGTGAGCATGACAGTGGGAGTGAGGGCACTCTGACACCTGATGTCAGTGTCTCAACAGACACTGATGATGATGGTGGCCAAACTGAGGCACAGTTGGGGGGGTTCAGAGGTTGAACTGGCACAGAGGTTGACATCCAGCAACTTCCTTCATTTTCCCCAGACACAGCCAGTAGGCCTATGTCTACCCAGTCCACTAAGGCCAAATATATTGGGCAGGTTGAGGACGAGGACATTGATCAGAGGAGTGTGGCTACTGCTGCTTCTGTGCCTTTTGAATCTGTCTGTAGCCAAAGTGTTGGTGAAGTGTCACACAGGAGGGTTGATAGGGGTACTCGGAGGAGGCCTGCTGTTTCTCCTCCACCTTTTGCAGGTGTCTCTTTGCATGTCACTCAATGGATATTTAGAGCCATCATGGAGGCACAGACACGTTCTGAAAGGTGCACCAGACAAATTCTCAAGGTTCTAGATGTGGCACAGTATGACATCTTTGACTGTCTCCACCATGTAGCCAATTCAATGGATTGGTTGAATCATACATTAGAGCATGGAATGTCTGTGATGGAACTAGGGGGTTATATCATGGACTATGCAGTGTCTGTGATGACATGTCTGCTGGAAAGGCAACATCATCCACGTGGGCATAGATTAGCCATGTCTGCTGCTAGCCAACATGGTCATGCCTGATCATGCTTCTGTAGTGGAAGTACTTCCCCTGCACCATCAGGGAATGTGCTGTCCACACCCAGATGTGGCAGACCATGGGGTCGTGGTCCTAAGCATTTCTGTGAATGGAGCACATCCAGCAGGCAGCATTCACATTCATGTATTAGCAGTGCATCTGACCTTGGGCATGGAGGTGCCAGTGCATCTCCTGGTAGAACCAGGTCTTGTAGTTGGGGCAACAATGATCAACTGACAACTGTACCATGCACAGCTCACACCTGTCCAACATACCAAGACATAGAGCTAGCAGTGAGCTTGGCTGTGTTCATGCACACTGTCACACATCACTTTCACATAGAGGACCCCTACAGATGCACACAACAGATGCATGGCTCAGCCTGCCTGCTTCCCCATTCTTACTCACACACGATCAACAACCTTTGTTGTAAGCCTAGGACTCCTGCCCCTCCCCCACAACACCCTGTGCAAGTGATGATAAATGTGTCATATCCCTGATTTATCTCTTTTGGATTAAGGGAAACTAAAGCTTTGTGTCTGATGCATAGGGTGTTTAGCTACATTATTCCTTAGTATATCTACATTTGTGTTTTTTAAACGATAATTGTACCTTTGAAATATATTTCCCTTGCCAAACTGTACAGTGGATAGCATCATCATTTCATTACTTTATAGTGTAAAAAACACCAAAGTGTCTCTTGTTTCTACCAACACTGGAGTTCACCCTTGTTCTTGGTTGACTACTTTACAGTGTATTCTCTTGTAAGGGTTGTGAAGTCAACAACTGCAATTTGATTCATTACTTTCTAACTGTTCTTTTTATTGACTATCCACTACAAATGTATGGTGCACATCATAAGTCAGGCCATCACATTCAGATCTCTGGACTGCATGACAACACTGTAGTAGAATCTCATCAGAACAGTACAGTATCATGCAGCTTGAGAGACCTGCATTGGTACATAGATTCATAGCATCAAATGACATTAATAGTCTAATAGCACTAGGCTGCTTAGAAGCCTAGCTGTATAACAACACAAGTACCCTTACTGAGCTTATTTGGATGTTTGAGTTTAGCAGAACAACCCTAGCACTGTCCATGAGGGAGCACACAATATTATAAATTGCACTTTATCATGTGATCGATATATGTATGGAAAAAATAAATTGACAACCCAGGGTTGCAATGCTTGTGGGTCTGTGGCCAACACATGGACTGAAATCAGACAGCATCATATATACATTTGTATAGTACATTGGGCCGTACCTCTCAACCTTTTATAGCAAGAAAGCTGGACAAAGCTATACATATTGGGTTGAAAAAGGACCAAACATAGGGACACGTATTACATACTGTTCTAAAAAACTTATACATTTGATAGGTTAACATGTTTTGCATTAATGTGAATTGTCTGGAAGGTAGGAGTTTTGAAATTCAAATGTCTGTCATTGTTTTCTGGCTTCAATACTTAAGTATTTTCAAATTATTTGCCATAAAACCAGCTTTTATGAGGAGCAAGACAAAAATGTGATACAATAATTAGGACATTGTACAAAACTCTAAACAGTTGAAAGGTATGCATTGGGCATCAGATATGTGCTATGGTTAACTAAGTATACGTGCATGCTCAATACAGCTGTTTGTGCATAGGTAAACAGTGCACAAATGTGAGTTGCATTGCTAATGTGTGAGAGTTACTCCACGCCAGGTTTTAGCAATGGCCAAATGCAGTTATTGAATGTATCTGGTTTCATTATATGCCTGTCTGCTTCCTAGGTGGTCTGGTTTCAGCAATGTCATGCTTCACGCAAGCCACATAAGCACAGCCAAACCTGTAGTTATTTGTTTGCACTATGCGGCACACTGTGAAACTAGTAGAATAAAAAAAAAATAAAAGGTAGGAAAACAAATGGAAAGGGAGACATACGTGAACTGAGCAAGAGCAAGGTATGACATGCACACTAGAAAATGATCCTACACATCAGATATTTCTACACCGTTCAGGATTTGAACTCTCACACCATTGCTGATTCAGAAGATGGGAAGGATACCTTAGCCCTCTTTGCCACACAAACAGCTTTCCAGCAAAGAAGTGAAGTCATTATTCACACAAATGGATCAGAATGTACACTGCTATGAGATCTTCAGCTGTGACTTGTACTTTTAACCCTCTTTATTATATTTGGATGTAGTGCACTTACAGATCATACAACCAGCTAGGATTATGCTTGCAAATATACAGCTCTGTCTTACTTGTCTGTGTTTCTTGGTACTTCATCAGTTATCTAACCAGTATTATGGGACATTCAAGTGCATAAGGCATTCAATATCCTTGGCCTTAAAATGTGTGCGGATATTAACTGAGAGTTATATGATATGCATTTGCCAACAAGTGAAGGCCAGGTTGTATAGCACAAACAGCCATATACTGTTTTTTTGAGGGGACCATTGCTGAGTTACTGTTATGGCACAAGCAAGGCTACACTGCTCTTTGAGGGGAGCTCATGTACTGTTATGTCACAAACAAGCATAGCCTGTTCTTTTGTGGGTATGCAAAGTTGATACTGCTATGGCACAAACAAGGATATGATGCTCTTTAAACTCTCCTTGTTCTGCTTCCTGCCTGTTGTTTGATCTTGGAAAGGGCTATGAAGTCAGACACTATAATGTATATCATTACTGTCTAACTTCTCTCTTTACAGATTTTCTAGCACAAAGGTACGGTACAAAAATAAGGCCATGCAGTGAATATACTTCAGATGTAGGAGTCAGGAGTGTGTGGATCTTTGACCTCTGAGGCCTATTACTTATTAATGGACACATATGAGTAAACTAAAGATCTCTCTGCTGTCACATGTTAAAGTACTTTTTGCACAAATCTACAGCACTATTTACTTAATTACTGGGTAGCACTGTTTCCTGACAGTAAGACATTGTCCCGTTCGATTCTCAGCTAGAGCGTCTTCTGTCTGGAGACATACGTGAATGGGCGTACCTTCATTGAAGGTTGTGCGTCAGGGCTGGCAACTTGGCACATAAAGATCTACTGCCAATCATTAGCGGACCGGAGTTCCACTGTGGCAACCCCTAACTGGGAAAAGCTGAAAGACACAACAATTGTTCCAACCTACTAAATACAAGGATATGTCATTATATCATTCAAAAACTACACTCTAAGTTCAGGAATTACCTTGCAAATGCAGCAGTGGACACATTTTGAGTTCAGGGCTGACTCTGTCTGATGCAAGGAGTACACAGCCAGTACATGGGGAGGTACAGGTTGTGTGTGTTGCCTGGCATCAATTTTACTATGTTTGTGAGTAAGAGAAAGGTATTAGGCACCTAGGTGGTCAGTAAATGTGCTATGTGTTGTCTTTTAGCCAAAGCAAGAACATATTGAGCATGCCTATGTCTGCCTGCAGGGACAGCAGCTGGTGGGTCCCCCACTCAGCCCTCCCCTGAGTGTGGCTGTGGTGACCTAGGTGTTGGAGGGGGAATGTGTGTCCCTTCCCCTAGCTGATCCTGCTGCAGCTGTTTCTGCAGGATCATATTGGGTAGCATGACACATACTGTGAAGACTTGTGTACATGCCTGTGGTTTATATTGCAGGGCTCCACCAGATGTATCTAGGCACCGGAACTGTGACTTCAACAGACCAAACACACACTCTATGATGTTTCTGGATTGAGCGTGTGCCTAATTATGACATTCTTCCATGGGTGTGCGTGCACTTGTGATGGGTGTCATCATCCATGGTTCCAGTGCATAGCCAGCATCCCCCAGTAAATGGCCTTGTGGGATGTTCCCCCTAGCAAACATCTGATACAGCTGTGATGTGTGCCACATATGAGAGTCATGATAACTGCCAGAGTTGCCTGCACACACATTTGAGATTATTCCCTGGGCATTGCACATGACTTGGTACACGATGGAGCGGTATCCCTTGTAGTTTATGCAGATTTTACCCTTCTCACCAGGTGGTGCCTTGATGTGTACATGAGTGCAATCTATGGCACCCAGTACTTCAAGGTAGAGTGCTACAGAGTAGAAATGTTGCCTATTGCTAGCCCTCTCTTCAGAACTATGGGGAAAACATATGTACTCACTGGCATGTATCAGCATAGCATCCAGGAACTGGTGGAGGATCCTGGATGCTAATGCCTGTGACACACCCATCATGTCTCCAGTTGGTCTTTGAAAAGTACCTGTAGCTAATATTCTAAGACTTTGAAAAGTGCCTGTAGCTAATATTCTAAGGTCTACACATATCTTAGCTTCCACGGGGATGGGTTCCCCTCGATTGGTCCTGACTCTGAGATGAGGGCAGCAGAACTCACAGAGTTCTTGTAAGGTGTCCTTTTCCAGCCTATAGCACTACACAATCTCCAGTTCATGTAGCACCTAGAAGGTTACCCTAGTCCTGAACAGTCTTCTCCTTCTCAGCCTAGGCCTGTTATCATCAGCACCAGCAGCAGTGACTTCAGCCTCTAGCACATGCAGATGTAGAAAAGCTGCAGCAGCCCTTAGCATTGTGTCAGTTACAATTTCCTTGTCTCTACTCCAATGGTATTTAAGTATTTAGGAAAAACAAGAATGGAGGTTACGTGGATACTTTATAGCGTGTTGAATAGCTGCACCATGTTGGATTGGTTCATGAAAATGGAATTCACCAACTTGTACTGTAGTTAGCATCGATTACACACACCTGCTGCTTGCTCATCAGTGCACTAGGTGCACCTCCATGCACCCCCACTCACCCTGCACACCCCCATGCAGCTATGTGTAAATAAAGTAACCTTGGCAAAATTGTAATTACTTTCCTCCATTCCCATGATATCACACAAACATAAACCCAGGACCATCTGCACTCTAGCCCTGCACATATACATGGTGTCACAGGACTATTTACATGACAAGTGCAACAAAAGCTGCCATTCATTCCTCCATTTCCTGTGAGTGAGCTACGCGCATCATCATGCAAACAAGGACATAAAAAAAGTACAAAAATTATTTGAAATTGTTTAAAGCAAAATTCTGAAGATGACACGCAACCTGTGATTTGTGCATAGCTTACATAAACTGTCAACCACCACAGACTGACCTGTACAACTTTGAAAGTGTAACATGACAGTGTCTATATTACATAGACGAAAGCTTAAATGTTCAAATCTCTAAAGGTCAACCTTTAGAGATTGAACAGTTAAACGTTAGAATATGTTTAAAAATTAAAAAAAAAACTAAAGGGTGTAAGCAGTGGGCAAGCCCCCTTGCACCACCCACCCCCCCACTACTTAAATATATCAACTCCAAGATTGCGCTACAGTGTGGGGAATGGGAAATTTCCAATTTCCGCACTGTAGTTCACTGAAGTGCAATCTCAGAGTTGGTATATTTAAGTAGCGGGGGTGTGAGGGGGTGCAGGGGGGGCTTTCCCCCTGCTAAAACCCTTTCCATTTACTTTTTTCTTTTTTTTTTTAGTTTATTTTCTTACATATTTGAACATTTAACTGTTCGATCTCTAAAAGTCGACCTTTAGAGATTCGAACATTTAAGCATTCGTCTATGTAATATAGACCCACATGACATCCCCTCAATGTCATCACTCACTGTTGACATCCATTGAAAACAAAAACACAGTAGAAGTGCCTACACAAAGTAACTATCCCCACAGGGTTACTGTTTTTTGGGATTAAGCATTTCCAATGAGTTTTTACCTAATTTGCATATTCACTGTGACAGCCTGGAATCTGCACAGTTATTACCCGTATTAGTGGAGACATTGCACAGGGGCACAATGTTGTAAACACAAGGGAGGCTATTACATTGCCCATATATCTGCTAAATACTTCATAAGCTTACAGTACAATATAATACTCTGTTTCTGGATGTTTAAACATTTTATCAGCCTGCATTACGTACAATTACATTTTCTTTTAAGAGTAGGGGAGCATTAAATTTTTTTTGTTTTGTAACTCTGATATTCTAGCATCCACGGTATGTAATTAGGTGATAATATGTGTGGGATTACATGTTAAGGTTAGTTCTGTACAAATTTTAAGAGCTTTTACTTGTTCTTGCTTCTGTGTGGACTCCTTTCCGTGGTTGTATTTGAAAAGTTTCTGAATACATGGCCAACACGAACAAAGAGTCTACATGGTAGCTTTAGAGGTTGTTGAATCACTCCACTGTGTTGATTTGCTTCAGTAACATAAAAGTCATCTACTTATGCTGTTATTTGCATGCCACAAATATTTCCATATTTGTATGTGAGTGCACGCTGCTGCATGCCACTATGTAGAATTTATTGAATGTAAAACTTTCTGCGCCCATGCCGCAACACACACACACACACACACACACACACACACACACACACACACACACACACACACACACAGTAAAAATTATCATGTAGATTTTCATGAATGCCCGCATGAGTGACCAATTGATTGTATCATAATATTTTATATTTTACACCTAGTACTGCTAACATAATATAAAATGGGGATCTTTCTTTCAATTACGCCAAACATTTCCTTTTCATATCTCAGGCTGTTAGACTACCTGACTTATTATCTGTACTACACAGTTATTGACTATAAAAAGCAGTCGTTAGCAGTGCATGTGTGTGTGTGTGTGTGTGTGTGTGTGTGTGTGTGTGTGTGTGTGTGTGTGTGTGTGTGTGTGTGTGTGTGTGTGTGTGTGTGTGTGTGTGTGTGTGTGTGTGTGTGTGTCTGTGTGTGTGCATGTGTGCTTGTGTGTGTGCGCGCACGCGTGCGAATGTATGAGAGTGGCATGGGTGTATAGAAAGCCTATGAGACTGCCTTGCATTGAACACTGACTTTCTTTGCCTAAGACATTAAAAATAAAAATTGATTGCTTGTAGTGACAACAGAAAATGTGTGCATGTCAGACTCTTGCAAATACTAACAATGAATCCCCAGCAAGAAATTAAATCCTGATCTTCGAAGCACAAAGTAATCAGTTCAAAAAGACTGAGATTACCATCACTAACACTACATTTACAGATATAGCTAACATCTTTTTTACACTCCATGTGGGAGACTTCACCTCATACACCCCTTCATCTTACTTAAGTATGCAAACTCCAGAGTTATAACAACCATGAAGTAAAGATAAAAGCCTTACAAATAGAAAATGTCACCTAAATTAGCAACAGTTTCTCAACAAACTGAAATCATACAAAATAGAGTTAGGGACTGATAACTTCAAGGGAGCAAGATCAGGGAAACGGACGTCATCTAACTAGTCGTCAGGAACATGTGGAATAACTGCTAATAACACGAGCCCCTCTCTATTATTGGAGCTTATAAATTAGTACAATCATACTGATGTCTATGACTGTGTAGGGTGCAAAAGGCATTTTTGTATGTTTTACAGAAAGAAGGTACACATTGTTTAGGGATGAACTACAGTGCTGTAGCATAGATACACAAAATCTTAAACATGTTGTAGGGAAAGCTTTCCTGTGCTATTTTTAGCTTTGTTCATTGTGTCAAATTTGGAATGTCTCTCAGCGTGTTGTATAAAAATTCTTGACAACTTGAATGCCTGACCAGCTTCCAAAAGTTCATTATTGTAATACTATTCCACAAATAGATGTCCGACATGGCATGCACTTAATGCCTGTGGTTATCTATTATTTAAGGGTATAAACCTAAATATATTGCATGTTAGTTTTTATAGTTATTTAATAGATATATTTTGCAAGATGCCACGCATTTCTGTGCACCGATATTTCTTTTCAATAGATTTCTGGTGTAGCTATGGGGACTACTGTTGCTCTGGCCTTTGTTAATTAGATTACGACTGCCTGGAAAGAGCATTATGTACATAATTCTGAATTTAGACATAATATTTTGATTTTTTTTTCATTTTATTGATAATATTTTTCTGATCTGGCAAGGCAAATAGGTTGATTTGCAATATTTCATTGAGTATGCAAACAGTACTATTATTATTTAGAATTTAAAGCTAAACATTCAGATGCCTAGACTCAGGTTTTAGATGCTAAAATTTATAAGAGCAGTATAACAGGTTATATTGCCACTAGGCAATATGGGAAAGATTGTTAAAGTAATACAGATTTACATTATATCAGCAGTCATCCAAAAGATTAAAGCTGAATAGTACCAAGTCAAGCTATAAGAATCTCCAATATCTTTAATGATGACAAAGATTTTACCAGGTGTATTCCTGAATTACAATAAATGTTTATTTTTAGAGGATACCCTTTAAATGCTGTTTAAAGGATCACTACTGAAGTTATCCAACAAAGGGATACTGAATATGCCTCAGTAATAATATTGAATCTGTGATATCTGTTCGTACTGGGTAATCTAGGAAGGGGACTGAGTTCTCCAGTGATGCAACAGATGTAAGGAAATGTTTGAATGTCGTTTGGAAATTTTTAACCAATAAGCATGAAACCTTATTTTTTAATTACAAAAGTAATACGTTTCAATCTGTGTTGGAAAAGTGTTGTGATCTCATGTATGATAGAAATAAGAACACAACTGAGAAAAGCTGGGGAACACATCCATGTGGGGGCAGGGCTGTGGTATAAATCAATGCATGACAGTTTATTTTATACTAATGCTGGGAAAAATGATGGGACTGAAGAAAGGTACACGTGTTTTAATGAGAATCTTGTTTATGTAGCTACGTGTTAACTGATCTGCTTTTTATATGTGTGTGTGTGTGTGTGTGTGTGTGTGTGTGTGTGTGTGTGTGTGTGTGTGTGTGAGTGTGGTTGTAAGAGTGTGTGAGTGTGAGAGTGTGGTTGTGATAGTGTGTGAGTGTGTGAGTGTGTGAGTGTGAGAGTGTGTGAGTGTGAGAGTGTGAGAGTGTCAGAGTGTGTGAGTGTCAGAGTGTGTGAATGTGTGTGTATACTGCTTTTTAGTATCTAACAAAATGTTTTGCATGCCAAGGTAGGGCTGGCACAGTATAGAGAAGTACTTTTGCAAACCTAGCCAGGAACCTCCATATGTATGCTGAAGCAGTTACTAAATTGCTTTGGCCTAGAAAAATAAAATTAACATAGTAGCTTTAATTCTGGTCATTATCAACACACAATTTAGGAGCAAAATAGAAAAACAATTATTAATGCTTAAAAAGACAAAAACTTTGAACTAACGATCATCTGTTTCCTCATAATACTAAAGTTAAAAAACTTAGTATAACACATTTAGAAATAGAAACTTTGTACAAACCAATAAGATCTATAACCTTCACCCTTTGTCAATTCTTTTTAATCTGGATATCCTTATTACAACATCAAGACCAGTGTTTCTTATGTGTTGAGGTTAGCTTCCACAAGGAGACTCAAGGCAGTTTTAAGAGAGGCTAACACAAATCTGAAAATGTTAGGTACATAAAACATTTACTTCTGGCACACATTTGCAATGTCCAGGAGGTTATACCCTTAACTGTAGACTAATTATTCATAAATATGAATTTCCTACCCAGCCATCATTTAGTCTCATAGGTATGTAGATTGCCCAAAATGCTTAAGTACCCAAAAATAATACCTTTGCCTGTCAGGTACTCTGTTACCATCCAAGGCAAACACAAAACCAGAGGTAGCCACTGTGTTTAATGCACTAATATATATGAACTACCATGTTCTCACTGACATATCCCTCTTTTAAAAACTAGAAAAAAAAAGCTTTAATAAAGGTTAATTTAAAAAAAATAATAATACATTACCTACTGGTGATAAAGAACAAAAATGGTAATACTGTCTCATTTTTCTGTAAGAAAAACATAACGTTTTCAGTTGTACAAGCTCTAAAGTATTTTTTTCCTTTACTGAACCTGGATCAGTTTTAGTTGTCATTTCCTTGCAAATATTTTGGCATCTTTGGATGCCTGATGGGGTTTATAAAAGAGGAAAGCCATTATGATTGCCTAATATATATGAAAAAATGTACTTAAAGTGCAGATTGAAAGCTTGTAGAAGAATTAGCCTTTTGCGAAATAAAAAGTAAACAACATTCAAACTGTGCCATTTTGTTAGTAAGGCAGTTATCTCTGCAGGACTCAAAGTTATTTTTTCTGCTGGAGTAGTTTACAGTGAGTTATTTATTTTTCCCCTTCTGTAAGCATTGCATTTTGTACCCAAGTGTTTTAAATAGATGGCTTGCAGGACTGACTTAGCAGTGATTTGCTTAGTGTCAGGAGTGTAGGATTTAATTACAATGTTACACTACTCATTTTATGGAATAATTAATCTGTGAAATTAAGGAAACAGTTTTACGTTTCAACTGTGCTATGATATTACTTTAGCAAAGAGCTATATCTTTATGATGCTTACAAAACTGAACAACTAATGGGAATTTGCATTTTCTGAGTTGCTACCCGCTTATTAGAGTGGGCGTCTGCTTGGTTATTTATGGAGAATTGCCTGTGTTGTAGCTGAACTCAGCAGTATGCTATTGTAAGAGCTAATCGCTGAGGCAGAAAGGGGAAGGTGACTGAATCCTTAATGTACCACCTAAGGACCCTGACACTGCCTGAAATATATTCTGTTTCATGTTGCACTTAAGCAGTCTGTTAGGCACATACAGGACAAGAATTGAGACTAGTCAGTTTAATATTAGTCCAATCTTCTGTCTCATTGTGGTTGCACCACAGACATGCATACACTTAGTCTGATGTGCATTTGACATCTCAACTAGGGATATTTAGCATACTTTATTTTACTAGACAAGCATCAAATGTTGTAGGTATACATACCTGATAACTGTCATCAGTATCCATTGTTACCTAGGAGTATAAACTCATGTCTTTATTCATTGTCTCTTTCTCATTGTATAGTACAATGCACCCATCACCATTTCTTGTCTCTTCAGCTCGGGGCCAACAGTTGAGTTCCTTCACAGTAGGATTCTAGCTTGACCTATCCCATCATTTGTGAGACATATTACTTGCTTAAATGTCCAGACTGACAGGAAGTAGTAATACAGCTAGAAATGTCATATTCAGC
Source organism: Protopterus annectens (assembly GCF_019279795.1). Classification (NCBI taxonomy): domain Eukaryota; kingdom Metazoa; phylum Chordata; order Ceratodontiformes; family Protopteridae; genus Protopterus; species Protopterus annectens. Next base: position 779,742,520 of record NC_056725.1, on the reverse strand, counting down.
AAGTAGTCATTTAGTGTGCTCTGATTCCACAATGACAGTATTGTTTACCGCTGTCTGTCTTTGCATCCTGAAAGACTGTGCACCACCTACAGATATTTCCAGCAGAAGCTGTAGGTTTATGCTAGTAGCCTTCAGAGAACATCATTACCATTTTTTTGCTATAACCAAACTTACTGCTTCTATCACTGATGACTTAAACAGTTCCTGTTACATCAGGACTTCTAAATAAGATAGTTATTAAGTACACTCATTTTCAAAGTGTCTACATCAGTGCACTTCTCCCTGTCTGCAAATAGCCTTGTACCCAAAGAATCATATTGATGTGTAAAACTCTAACCCACTGGTGTTGTTACAATAATACCAAAAATAATCTATATTCTACTCACCAAGTCGTCTTTCTTGAACAACAGCTGGGGGATCAGCTGCCATACCCTTTAGATAATGTTACAGCTGTTACAGATTTCAAATCACCTGCAGGGTTAAAATTAAAATCCAGCATTTCTTGCTAGAGTTACCTAATAATCACATGTTTGTCAGGATCCCATACTCTTACAACTTTGTCTAACATTAAAACTCGATGTAATCCTAAAGATGAACAATTAGACATAGGCTTTATATTTTATCTTACAATTTATATATACAATGCAAACTGTTTTATTGCTTGCTTAGTTATTGCTTTAACAGACTTGTTTTCCTATCGATGTTTAATTTCTGATGTATAGAGCTTTGTTTGCATTGTCTATGTCTTATGAGCAGATTAATAGTCTACTCTGTGGCAATTATCTTAAGTGTTATGATTAACTTTATTTATATGACCACTGAGTGTTAGTAATTAGTGTCCATTCCTATATGTTGCTGTTTATTTATTTATTTGTTTGTTTGTTTATTTATTTGACATTTGCTAACCAGGTTAGTCTGACTGGGCAAGATGCTCTTTTTCAGCAGAGACCCAAGGAGAAAAGCTCCAATTACATAATAATCAATATATTGATTAATACAAAAAATTAAAGTAGGAGAACAATTGGTCTTTATATAAAGGAAGTACGAAATACATAAAAAAACAAGGAAAAGAACATATAAGTAAATCCTAGGAACATGTTACACTAAATAAGAATGTCAGAGATTTAAAACAATTTGTAACATTCAATGTGACAGTAATTGCAATGTAAAACCTTAGAGGAGATGGGGGCTGGGGGTAGAAGAAGAGGAGGAGATTGACAGGAGGGAAGTTAGATGTGAAGAAACATTGATCAGAAAATAGAGTTAAATACATAGTTGAGGTAGAAAAAAGAGGAGGGGACCTTAGCTGTTGAGAGAGAGGCAAGGGAGAAGATCTTCAATTGGGGTCGCTGCAGGAGCAGATCCAAGAGGTATGCAGATATTCTTTTAAAGCTATTTTAAATCTGTGAGCATTATCAGTTGTGTGTAAATGAAAAGGAAGCTTGTTCCAGGCAGAGGTGACAGAGTGGCTATAGAGTATCTTACCAATGGACTTGTTAGGTTTGGAGATAGACAATAGGAGATGGTCAGAGGTACGTAGGCTGCGGTTAGGGATATAGGGGGAGATAAGATTAGTTAGAGCTGGACAAACAAGGAGATGGTGAAGGATACAGTTGGTCAGATGGTGCTGTGGCAGGAGGATTTGGTGTTGGAGTTCAAGCCAGTAGAGTTTCTTTAGGGCAAGACAGTGGTGTGTTCGATAAGGGAGATTACTGGTGAATCGTGCTATTTTGTTATAGGTGTGTTCAAGCTTGGTAGTCAGATTCTTTTGGAGTTGGGTGAATAATGGGGTGGCATAGAGAAGGATGAGAAGACGGTATGCTTGAGCTAAGGACAATTTGGATTCAGGAGTTAGGAATTTTTTATTCCTGTACAGCAGTCCAAGTTTTTGGTGAGTTTTTTTATACAGTTATTAATGTGAATGTCAAATTTAAGTTCATCATCAACATAAACTCCAAGGAGTTTAGTATGTGATGCAACTCTGATGGGAGTGTTATTTAGAGAGGAGATGGAGAAATAGGTTTAGAGATGTTGGAGAGATTTAGGCAGGAAGAGAAGAAGTTTAGTTTTGTTAGGGTTAAGTAGTAATTAATTAGCAGAGAGCCATTTTTCAACAGAATGTAGAGATTATTAAGTAAGGGTGAGTAGGTGAGGTAATTTATCAGATGTGGACATGATAGTAGAGTCATCTGCATATTGAATCAGAGTGGAGAGAGGACAGGAAAGGTAAAGGTTGTTATTAAAGATGTTGAATAAGAGGGGCCCAAGGATGGAGCCTTGTGGCACACCAGTTTGAACAGAGAGAAAAGGGGAGGTAGAGGAGAGCCATTTAACAGGTTGTAGCCAATCAGATAGATAACTAGAAAACCAGCTGAGAGAGGAGTTAGAAAAGTTAAGGGAGGCTAGTTTGGAGAGAAGGAGCTTATGGGATACAGTATCAAAGGCTTTAGAGAGGTTGAGGAATAGGTAAGAGACTAATTTGTTGTTATCTAGAGATGAGGAGATTGCTTCCGTGAAAGATATAAGGGCAAAAGTGGTGCTATGATGAGGTCTGAATCCATGTTGTGTGTGGGTGAGGAGGTTCTCATGAGTGAGTTAAGACATGAGCTGTCTGTGTATACACATTTTGAGAATTTTAGAAAGGGGGGAAAGAATAGTCAGGGGGCTGAAATTTGAAGGGTCTGTGGAGTTATCTCCTTTGTGCAGGGGCAAGATGTAGAATGTTTTCCAGACAATAGGGACAAGACCTTTTTTATTGAGTGATTGTTAAGTATAGAAACTGGGTAGGCAATGGAGGAAGCTGCTAATTTAAGATAGTAAAGTGGAAGGTTGTCTGCAGAAGGGGAACAAGGTTTACGTTTATTGAGGAAGTTGGATAGTTGAGGTTCATAGTTTCATAGGCAGGTACTAGGCTATCAGCCCTGTGGCCTATACAAGCCCAGGCTTTTGCCACCCAAGAAAATTATTTTCCTGTGCCACTGTCGAGCAGAGCCACAGAGGTGATCCCCTGGGTGAATTTCCTATTTCCCATCCAATCATCAAGATTTTTCTTGAAGAGTGCTAATGAGGAGCTTTGTTTGATATAGATAGGTAGTTTATTCCAGAGTATGGGAAGTCTCTGGGACAGGAATCTATCCTTCCGGCATGTTCTGTTTATTGTGGTGACAAGGTTTAGGTCCCTGGAGCATGTAGCTCGGAGGGATTGGGATTTCTTTAAGTGAAGCATGTCCGACAGCTCTGGGTTTGACATAGCTTTGTATGTTAGGCAGAGATCACCTCTGAGTAGGCGATATGCGACGGAATAAAGCTGGAGTTTTTTGAGATGGTCAGTGTAGGGCATCTGTTTGAGGCCAGTAATCCTCTTTGTGAGGTATTTCTGTGGCCTTTCCAGTTATTGGAGATGTCTTGTGAGGTACATACCAAAAGGGGCGTTGTACTCTATAATGGGTCTAATGAGTGATGAGTAGAAGGGAACAATGACATCTTTTTTTCTGAATGAGAAACCTTTTGTGATGAGGTGTGCCACGTAGAAGGATTTCCTGACTACTGTGGCGATGTGATTATCAAAGGAGACTACTGTCCACCTGTGTCCCAAGGTCTCTTATCACACTAGTGTTAAGTATACTACCGCCTATGTTGTAGTTCATGGGTACATATTCTTTACCAAAGGGGATGACAATGCACTTTTTCTCATTGAGCTTGAGGCCATGGCTTTGACACCAGGCATCTGTCTCAGTGAGGCCCTTTTGTAGGATGTCCACATCGTTAGGAGTTTCGATTATGGCTCCTAGTTTGCAGTCATCTGTGAACTTCATTAGCCAAAGACCTTCTGTGTTAGCCTGTACTTCAGAGAAGTAGATACCAAACAGGAGAGGACCCAGGACTGAACCCTGTGGTACTCCACTTGTCACTGGTCTGAAGTCGAGGTGGGGATGGGTTTAATGGAGAAAGGAGTGGATGTGGGGAGGGATGTCAGGGATAAGATTAGTATTGGGTTTAAGTAAGTTCTGTATGAAGTTAATGAAGAAAGAGTTGAGAAGAGTGGTGGTTTCGAGAGAGGAGGTGTTAGGAAAAGGATTGGGGGGATACCAGGGTAAAGAATTTTGTTGATAGTGGACCAGAATTCTTTGGGGTTGGTTTGAGGGTTTTTTTGATGGTTGAGGTAAAAATTTTTTTGTCAAGGTAGATTTGTTTTTTAGCACGATTTCTAAGTTCTCTATAGAGCTGGAGATTTGAGGTAGTTTTGTGCTTATTCCAAGATTTCCAGGCACTGTCCCTTTTCTGCATGAGATTTTAAATTTTCAGTGCAAACCATAGGGGTTAAAGTACCAACATAGAGAAAGTATATAGGTTCATAGGTGTGTGCTAGGCTAATAACCACTTGGGCCCTCATAAGCCTAACTATGTAAACCAAATGTGACCCACACATTTGATTTATATAGGGGGTGATTTAATGATTACCTTTGTCCCTCAGAGACATAAGCACCAGACCAGGGGTGAATTTCCAATTACTCTGCTTCTCATGGATGGGGAACCTGTTCTAGTGAATGTGAATTTCTGAGAAACACAGTTGTCTCTCCAACACGTCCTGTTTATGTTGCAAGCAAAATGTAGAACTTTTAATCTAGTGGTTCTGGTGTTGTTTGTTCACAGATGTGCAAGAGATCATCAAAACAAGATTCAGGGATGTCTTGTATGCCAGGCAAAGTTCACCTCTCAGGAGTCTGTATGATACCAGGTAAAGAGACAGACCTTTGAGGTTATCAGCATAAGACATTGTGTTTTCTTTTTGTAAGGGACCTTTGTGCGGACATTCCTGTTGCTGGATGTGTCTGGTCAGCTACATACCAAAGGGTGAATTAAACTTTATGATCGGTCAGAGGAGGGCCAAGCACAGTGGTATGATGACCCTTCTGGACCTAGATGCCATGCCTTTACTTATAAGTTGAGCTACATAGAAGGATTTTCTTGCTGCCTTGGACACATATTGGTTAAAAACTAGGTAATATCTACATAAGTTTCCAGATCCCTCACTAGTGAATCAACCTTTAGGGGTGTTTTATTGATGATGTAATTACCTTGGGTAGCCAATATCCCAAAAGGTACTATAATGCAATTTTTGGTACTGAGTTTTAAGTCATGGCTTTGGCAGCAAGAGTTTATTTGTGTTACACCTTCCTGATGGGTGTTCTTGTATTGGGGGGATTCAATGACTGCTCCAAGTTTTCACTCAACTGCAAACTTGGTTAGCCAGAGGTCTTTGGCATTGATTTTGACATCCAAAAAGTAGATGCCAAAGAGGAGTGGGCCTAGTACAGAGGCTTTGAGGACTCCATTGTTGACTGGCCTCTTTGTGGAGGTGGCCTCAACAATTCTAACAATCTGTGTCCTGTCAATGAGCCAGCTAGCTATCCAGCATGTTATAAAGGAGTTTATACCTAGTTCCATAAGTTTGTTGACAATGCCGGAGTGGGGCATTGAATCAAATGCTTTAGTCAGATCTAGGTAGGCAGCATTCACCACTTTCCCCTCATCCATTGCCTTAGTGAACTTTTTTCAAATAAGTCCACCAGATTCAGTAAGCATGACCTTCTTTGACAAAGCCAAGTTTGGATGGATCCAGTGTCTGGAGATCTCCTATGTCCTTCCATGCTAATTCTTAATAAGATTAGTCAGACTAATATGAGTCTATAGTTTCTAAGATCTGTTGAAGGTCCTCCTTTATGAAGTGGGATGAGTGTTGCAATCTACCATTCATATAGCACAAAGCCTGTTTTAAGACAATAGTCAAATGACTCCAGGCATCCTGATAAGATATATTCTAGATTGCTCAGGAGGTAACCTGGAATGTTATTGCAGTCCACTATGTCTGTGTTCTTGACTTTAGCAAGCAGAACCAGTACGTGCTTCATAGTTATAATTGGAGGGGTTATGTTTAAGGCTATTTGGGAGGGGGGTTGTTGGGGGTGAGAAGGGGCTAAAGTTGGAAATGACTTTGTCTACTAACAGTTTCGCTATGTTGCCAGGCTTGGCGGATGCGGCAGCATTAACCCATTAACCACCAGTTCAGCGCACTGCTGTGTGCTTTCCTTGGGGCTTCTGACATAGCTAAAGAAGACCTTAAGGTTATATTTCACCTGGAAGGCTATCTTAATCTCAAAGTTGGTTTTGGTTGATCTAATTAGCCCTTTTAATTGCCTATTTAGTTTGATGAGAAAATACAGATATGTAAGTACCACTACAACCATTTTTTAAACATTATTAGTGACTAACCATGTAATTATACAGTCAATAAATTAAGACAATATGTCATCACACACTGCCTTAGAGGGTCTACAAAGAAACGGAATATTTGACAAAACGCAGGGTCCCGTGAATAATTATTATACAATAACAGCTCATTAGAATTAAAAAATGTGCACACTGATTGGTCAGCCTAACCACTGTGCCCGTTGTAAATTGGGCATATACAAATGGAAAAAAAGTCTGGTTGCTAAAGTACCATTCAGAGGCCAGACTTATCTATTGGAATATGCTATGGATGGACAGTGCAAAAAAAAAAGAAGAAAAATTAGGTACATTCTGAAAAATAAAAGGACATTAATTTACCCAATTTTCCATCTTTTTTGTGCTGTCCCTCTTTAAATTTCAACTGACTTGTATCTTTCAACTGTTCAAATCTTCACAGAACATTCAGATGTTAGTCTCATAGCAGCAATGGCGATTCTCTTTCTCCATTGCTACTCTTCAAAAAAAACAAAAACATATGGAGATTCTCTTTTTTTCTGTTACTTTAATCCAACAGCAGTGTCGTAGTGTGCAAGCATGGGAACATAACTCGTATATGCATGTGCAGTACATCAAAAATCATGGAAGAATCACAAACAATTTGGAGTAACTCTACAGCTCTGTTATACAAAGACATTATTTAAGAAAGGTAAGCAATTTTTTTCTTAACTAATTACATCCAAGTGACGCCTCCAGGTGAATCTGCAGTTAACTCCTACTGACGCCTCTAGGCATCAAACATTGTTTTTCATATTTGCATCAATAGTGTCTGAGTGCTATTAATATGGTTATGCCTTTGATAGTATGAGAACTGTTTGTTATATATAAAAATGCATGTATATTTTATTTAGGAACTTAATATGTTAATTTTATCAGCTTTTCAGCTTTGCATTATAGGCTGAATGTTTTATATTTGTTTTTTATGATGAATGTGCTATTTGGGATTTTACAAGCTGGAGTTTAGTTCAGGTGATTAGTAATAACTGATGTGTCAACTGATTGTTTTGTAGGTTATGTGACTACTCCTAGTATTTTTATTGGTTTATGGAGACTTAAATACAAGTATTTTGAGATGCTATTTTATTGGATCAGAAGAAGCATTGTGGAAGCAAAGCCAAAGCGCTCATACTTCATTAAACTCAAGTTATCTTTTAACTGCCGTGTCTACCACTTCCTTGGTTTTGCTTTTTGTCAAATATTGCTTGTTCATATTTGCATCAGCATTTTCAAAACCAAGCTATTTACAAGGTTTTAAAAGATTTCAGCCTAAAGCTTACACAATGGCAAATTCAACTGCATTACTATTTGACCTCTGTCTAATGCAGGTAAATATATATCAACTGTTGCTTTTATGATATTAATTGATATATATATATATATATATATATATATATATATATATATATATATATATATATATATATATATATATATATATAAAAAACACTTTCACATTTTTCTAAATATCCCAACAACCAAGTAACATAGACAGAACTCCTTAGCCTCATATGAAAGCTCTCAGCACGTTGAATAAAATGCTGCTAACAGTATGTGTGTAACTTGAGTGGTTGCTGAGATATTGTAAGTTGTTTACAAAATATTACAAATGTAATAGTTACTGTGTTTATCTGGGATTTATAAAATTCAATTTAAGACCTAGAACCTAAAGAATACTACCACTATAAAAATTGTTTGTGCTGAAGGGGTGTTCCAGAGATATGAACATTTGTTTGAAATGTGAGGACATAATTTGATTCTGTCAAAAGGCTTAGGCTCCGCCCATTGGAAGTTACAGTGCAAACTTCCTGAGCTCCATTGAAGTGAATGAGTTAAATAATGTTATAGTATAATAGCAATAACCCACTCGTGGGTGTGGGTATATCAGGATTTACCCATGGTTAGCTTTGTTTGATTACTTGGGCTTCACCCTCATGATCAAACTAGTCCAGCTGAGAATAAATCCTGATATATTCACACCTACTTGTGGATTATAGGTTCATAGGTTCATAGGTAGGTACTAGGCTATCTGCCCGAGGGCATTTATAAGCCTAGCCAGAGTGTGTCTGCTTTTGGTGCCCCATTGATTAATTAAATGATCCTCTGTCAAGCAGAGCCAATGAAGAGATCCCAGGGGTGTATGTTCTCTTTCTCATCCACTCGTCAAGGTTTCTCTTGAAGAGTGTTAGTGAGGGGCTCTGCCTGATGTAATTTGGAATTTTGTTCCAAAGCATGGGGAGTCTCAGCATGTTCTATTTATTGTTGTGGCGAGGTTTAGCTCACTAGAGCACGTGGCTCACAGTGACGTGGATTTCTTTAGGTGGAGCATGTCCATCAATTCTGACTTCGACATGGCTTTGTAAGTCAAGCAGAGATCACCTCTGAGTAAGCAATATGCCACTGAGTACATCTGGAGTTTTTTCAGTCGGGCTGCATAGGACATATGTTTGAGAACAGTAATCCTCTTGGTGAGGTACTTTTGTGGTCTTTCCAGCTGTTGTAAGTGTCTTGTGAGGTACATCCCAAATGGGGCATTGTACTCTATGATGGGTCTAATGAGTGACGAGTAGAGGGGCACTATAACCTCTTTATTTCTAGATGCAAACCCTTTAGTAATTAGATGGGCCACACAGAAGGATTTCCTAACTACTTTGGCAATATGATTGTCAAAGGAGAGATTTCTATCTACCTGGGTCCCCAGATCTCTTATTATCTATTCTGTATTAAGGGGGCTGCCACCTATGTGGTAATTCGTTGGTGTTTTGTTTTTCCCCAAATGGGATGACTATGCATTTTTTGGCATTTAGCTTGAGGCCATGACTTTGACACCAGGTGTCCATCTCAGTAAGGCCCTTTTGGAGGATGTTCATGTCAGCCGGAGAGTCAATTATGCCTCCCAGTTTGCAGTCATCTGCAAACTTGGTTAACCATAGTCCTCCTGTGTTTGCCTGTACTTCTGAGAAGTATATGCCGAACAGTAGGGGACTGAGCATTGGGAGACACCACTTGTGACTGGTTTAGAGTCGGACCTAGAGCCCGCTATTCTTACTGTGTGAGTTCTGTCTGTAAGCCAGTTGGCAACCCATCTCATGAAATAGGGGTTTATGTTCAGGCTGGTGAGTTTTTCTGTAATACCCGAGTGGGGAATGGTGTCGAAAGCCTTGGTGAGGTCAAGGTAGGCTGTGTGAACCACCTTTCCCTCGTCTATGGCCTTGGTGACTGTCTCGAAGAAGTCAACCAAGTTTAGTAGGCATGATCTGACCTTAACAAAGCCAAACTGGGTCGGGTTAAGTGTTTGGAGGTTCCCAATGTCTTTGTTAATGAGTTCCATGATCATGTGCTCCATAGCCTTGCAGACCAGGCTAGTCAGGCTTATGGGGCGATAGTTACCAGGGTCAGTTGTGGCCACTCCTTTGTGGAGAGGAATAACCGTTGCTGTGCGCCATTCCATGGGCACGTAGCCTGTGGAGAGGTTGAGGTTGAACAGCGTGTTTAGGTGGGGGTTAGTTCATTCTGTAGTTCATGCAAGACGCAGCCTGGAACACCATCTGGTCCCAGTGACGCTGTGTTTTTGGCTTTTGAAAGGGCTGTTTTCACCTGTGCGTCTGTGATTTTTGGGACACTGCACTTTTCCGGTATTGTTGTGGGCACTTTTGGAGGTGAGAGGGGGGTGAAGTTTGCAATTAATCTATCTGCCAGGATGTTGGGAATATCAGTAGGTTCAGTATATTTTGTGCTATTTTGCACTAGTTCAGTGCATATCTGCGAGTTGCCACTTAGATTCTTAACATAGCTAAAGAAGGCTTTGTGGTTATCTTTTGAATCCTTGGCTATTTTACTTTCAAAGTTAGCCTTGGAGGATTTTATGAGGGACCTTAGTTTCTTACTGATAGTGATCAGGGATGTCTTTCCTTCTTGGGATTTGCTTTTTTCTGAACTAGTTTCCTCCTTCTGGTGTATAGCCTGTTTATTGCAGGGGTCCACCAAACTGGTTTCCTTCACTTAGAGGAGTGAGTCTTGGTTTTGCTAGGGATGGCACGATCCATGCATCCTTGTAGGTGCTCATAGAGTGCATTTGTAAAAGTTTCTGCATCTTGGGCAGCGTTATCCTTTAGTGTGGGGTCTGTGAAACTTAACACTTCTGTCTTAAGTAAGGTGAAGTTTGCTTTAGAAAAGTTTTTTATTGTGGTTTTCTTAGTTGGGGGTGGTGGTTGGGTGTGGACATCCAGAGTGATTAGTTTATGGTCTGATCTAGCCAGTGACGGGTTGACCTCAGGTGTGGAAGAGCTCGTCCATGTCTCTTTTCCTGTCGCCCATGTTGGTGATGACCAGGTCCAATATGTTTTCACCTCTGGTAGGGGAGTTTACTAGCTGATCCAGGGCATTTGAGTTGATGAATTCCAGGAAGCGCTGGGCCTGGGAATTTGTACTCAAGTAGTTTTCCCAGTGAATGGTAGGGTAAGTGAAATTGCCCAATATCAGGGTGTTTGGTAGGACCTTCATGTTTTCCAGTGTCTCCAGAAAGGTGGAGTGATGGTCCTGGGTCATGAAGGGTGATGGGTAGCAGGCCACAATTCGCATTGCAGATTTGCCCAATGTTAGTTGCACATGGATGATCTCAGAGGTATCATGCTGCGCCACTAACCTGGAGGTGTAGGTATCCTTGATGAATATGGATACACCCCCTCCTTTTGTGTTTCAGTCTGTGGTATGAGTTGTAGCCCGGTAGTGCAGGGGTGCTCTCTGGAGCCTTGAACCAGGTTTCAGTTACTGCACAGATGTCAACATTCTCCATACTGAGGAGTGCTTCGAGCATGTGCATTTTGAGATTTAAACTCCTGGCGTTGAGTAGCATAACCCTCAGTTTTTTGTTAATTGTCCTGTTTACGGAGGTGGGTTTGACTTTTAAGCCTTGCCTAAAAAAGGCACTATGGGGGCAGCAAGAGCCTTGGCCAGTATTCGAAAGCCTAGTGGTGACAGGTGCAAGCCTTCTCTTGTGAAGCAATGCTGCTTGTCGAGCATGTCGTCACAGGCTGACAGACACTGAATCCCCTTTGAATGACACCAGAAGCTTAACCAATTGTTGAAATTGATCATTTTTTCTTTATACTGAGATATCATTCTTGGTGAGGGCAGGATGCTACTCAGGGTCAGGGTCATACCAGCCTGGGTTACATGATCAGAGAGCTCGTCCATGTCTCTTTTCATGTAGTCCAGGGAGGTATGTCTCAGGTCATTCAAACCAATGTGAACAATGACAGAGTCATATTTGTACTTGTTCTGGAGCGACCTGAGTGCTTGTGTTATGTGGCGGATTCTGACTCCCAACAGACAGCTAACAGTAACCTTCTGCTTGTCCAGCCTAGTGAGTGGGACATCAGTGTGCCTGACTATAGAGTCACCTATTACTAGTGTGTTAGGAATGTTATTTCACCTTAAGGGCTGTGATTGTGCAGCACACTGGTTTTGTGTTTTATGTGTTGTCTGGTTTGTGACGGGAAGTGCAAGTTGTTTGGATGTCTGCTTTGGAGGTCTCTGATGCTTTTGCAGGTTTTTATTTAGAGCCTCCAAGTATGATTTTATGTATTTATGTGTATTTTTTGCCAGTGCTGTTTTAGTAGGTCTGTGTGTGGCTAGAGTTGTGGTGCAAGTGTTAACCTTCTCCTCTTGACTGTCTGTTCCAGTCTTGGGTGGAGACAGCTTAGCTTCCAGTTTGGCTGTATAATTGCATCTTTCGCATATGTTAGTGTTTTGTGGTAGGAGGAGAGAGTTGTCTGTGTACATGAGGCAGTTGTAACATTGCCTCAGGATATTCAGATTCACCAGCTGGACTGGAAAGTGCACCTGAAGTTGCCCTTTGGTCATGCCTGAATAGTAGGGTGAGCTGCTTAGTCACTTGGTTGGTGAGGGGTGAATAAAGAGCCTTGCCCTTCTGGGCAATCAGTGTCAGGGTATATTAGTGCTTGCTATTAGGTCTGAGCAAGTGCTGGGCTGTAAGATGCTTTTTGAGTGCTTAGGCTGGGAGATAGACTAGTTTCAAGGGAAAAACTGAAGAGGAGACTTAGTGGAGCCGGGAACAATTTAAATGTAGCTAACTGGCACTGCCCAGTGCACAAAACCATGCAAACACAGTTTTTATAGTAGGGAAATGAAAGAGATAGAAATTAGCACAAAATGGCCAATAAACTACTAACGTCTGGGCTGGAACCACTCCTCCAGGGACAGATAGGTTGCTCAAAGCTCCCCTCTCTCACAGGTGAACAGAGAAACTTCCTTCTATCCAAGTAAGGTATGGACAACTCAGAAAATAGTATCACAGCCCTGAATTCAGCGCTAGCCTGAAAACTGGACTATACTAGCTTAGAAAGGCGGGAAACAAGGATTTTTTTTGTTTTTTTTTTTTTTAAAGATAAGGCAGAAACAGTAAAAAATACACTTAAAACAGCTTTAAATGACTACAAACGATCAGAAAAGGCTATCGCACTTTAGTGTGTAGCCTACAACAGTTAAATTATTTAAACAAAAAACAACTTTTTAAAAGTGCAGGCAGTCAGATAAGTACAATATGTGAAAAAACAAGTTTTAAATCACAATAAACGCTGGAAAATCTGCGTTTAGGCGGAAAACAGTTAAGTACAGCAAGAAAGTACAGAAAACCGATACTTAATCACTCCAAAGTCTCTCTCCTAAGCTAGAAGGCTTGTATCAGTTTAAGGCTTTCTAGTGCTACCAGTAGGTTAGTTACAGGAAAGATGGGAAACAAGTGCAGATGTGATCTTTTAAACCAGAAAGTTGAAAGAGACGGACAAACTGTCCAAATGGTCAATAAACTACAATTTCTGGGCCAAGAACATCTCCTCTCATGTTAGACAGGCTATCTAGTCCTTACCACTCCCACTGATAAGCTAGAAGGCTTTCCTCCAACACAGAAAGGCTTGTAAGGCTCAGAAGCTCACCAACAGTCCTGGATACAGCAACTCTGTATCCGGACTAGGTTAGTTACAGGAAAGGTGGGAAACAAGTGCAAGTGTGGCTTTTAAACCAGAACATTGAAAGAAGTGGAAAAAAACTGCCCAAACCGCCAATAGCTACAATTTCTGGGCCAGGAACCACTCCTCTTCTGGTAGATAGGCTACCTAATGCTTACCACTCCCACTGATAAGCTAGAAGGCTTCCCTCCAACACAGAAAGGCTTGGGGGGCTCAGAAGCTTACAAAGAGTCCTGGAATACAGCAGATCTGTACCTGGACTAGACTAGTTACAGGAAAGGTGGGGAACAAGTACAAACATAGGCTTTTAAGCCAGCAAGTTGAAAGAGATGGAAAACTGCCCAAACAGCCAAATAAACTACAATTCCTGGACCAAAACTCACTTTTCCCGTGGAGGATAGGCTACCTAGTGCTTACCACTCCTACTGATAAGTTAGAAGGCTTTCTTCCAACACAGAAAGGCTTGGGGGCGCAGAAGCTTACTAGCAATTCTGGATACAGCAACTCTGTAACCGGAATAGGCTAGTTATAGGAAAGGCAAGAAACAGGCACAAGTGCGGCTTTCAAACCAGAAAGTTGAAAGATATGGAAAAAAAACTGCTCAAACAGCCAATAGCTACAATTTCTTGTCCAGGGACCACTCCTCTTGTGGTAGATAGGCTACCTGATGCTTACAACTCCCACTGATAAGCTAGAAGGCTTCCCTCCAACACGGAAAGGCTTGAGGGGCTCAGAAGATTACAAAGAGTCCTTGGATACAGCAAATCTGTACCTGGACTAGACTAGTAAGAGGAAAGGCAGGAAACAAGTGCAAATGCAGGCTTTTAAATAAGAAGGTTGAAAGAGATGGAAAAGCTTCCAAAAACGGCCAATAAACTATAATTTCTCGGTCAGAAACCACTCCTCCTGTGGTAGAGAGGTTACCTAGTGCTTACCACTCCCACTGATAAGCTAGAAGGCTTCTCTCCAGCACAGAAGGGCTTGGGGGGCTCAGAAACTTACCAATAGTCCTGGATACAGAAAATCTGTACCTGGATTACACTAGTTATAGGAAAGGCGGGGACCAAACGCAAAACAGGCTTTTAACCAGAAAGTAGAAAGAGATGGAAAAACTGCACAAATGGCCAATGAACTACAATTTCAGGGCCAAAACCCACTCTTCCCATGGTAGATAGGCTGCCTTGTGTTTACCACTCTCACTGATAAGCTAGAAGGCTTCCCTCCAACACAGAAAGGCTTGGGGGGCTCAGAAGCTTACCAACAGTCCTGGATACAGCAAGTCTGTATCTGGACTTGACTAGTTACTGGAAAGACAGAAAACAAGCTTAGAATTTTTTTTTTTGTTACAGAAAAGCAGTTAAAACAGCAGTAAATACAATTCAGATTGCAGTGCGGGCCAGCACACCTGAGTGTGTAGCAACACTACGGCAAATACAGTTCAAATAAATGCAATTAAATTAACAAATGACTAAAAAACAAGTGCAGAAGGCAGTAAATTAGAAGGCTACTAACAAGCAGGAATAAGTGCAAAGAGCGACTGAACAGATAGCATGCAGAAGAGCAACTAAGACAGTTACAGTAAGAGCAGATGAATTATATATATATATATATATATATATATATATATATATTTTTTTTTTTTTTTTTTTTTTTTTTGAGGGAAGAAGCAGAGCAGGATTAAGAGGCTACAGGGGTTGTCCTTCCCATATGCTCTCTTTGTACACAGTAGGAGTGCCTGAAATCAGAATATGAATTTAAACCCTGGCTTTTTAAACTTTTGTTTTTCTGATGAAGTTAACCATTGTGGCTTAACAAAAAGCAGATTTTATGTTTAACGCTTAAATAAATGCTGTTTTTTATTAGAACAACAAATGCTACTTTTAACTTATTTAGTCTGCTGAAGTATTGTTGGACCAACCCAGGAAGTTCGAATTACACTCCAAATGGAGGTGTTTAAGTACCTTGGGGTCTTGTTAAACAGTGAAAACAGAGGAGATAATGAGACCAACCAGCAAGTGGTACAGTGGTAGCAGTACCATGGTAGTAAACTGGTGTGTAGCTCAAAGCTTGTAACTGAGTGTTTTTAAATACCCATACTCAGACATGACTCACAAGCATTTGGTAGTGACCAACAAGGATGAGATTACAGATACAATCAGCAGGTTCCTGTGCAGTGTAGCTAGGCTAATTCTCCATGACAGAATGATGAGCTGGAGAATCCAGGAGGTTCTACATGTTGAGAGAAATCAGTTGTGGTCATTTGTGAGGTATACCAGGCATGACGCACTAGACAAAAACTCTGAGGCAAATCCAGGATATGCTGGAAGGATTCCATTGTTCAGCTTGCCTGGGAAACAGCTAGGAATCCTATTGGATGATCTGGGGCTGCTGCTAACATATGAATGCCTGGTCTGCCTTGCTCTTCTTGCCATCTTGAAACCTTCACCAGGACTGAAAGTTTAGAGATGGACAGATGGATGTATAGCCAGAAGGAAGGATGGGTGGATGAACAGCTGGTTAGTTAGATGGACTGATGCATTTCACCAAGCTTACAAACCTGTAATTACACAAGTAAAAATCTCTCAGATTTACTGCTTCATTAAAAAGCAAATATAAATAATATATAAACCAACAGACAAGTTACACCTCTTAGAGTCTATGTATTTCCAGTATGCTACATGAAATATCAGTAATATTTTTATTTTATGAATTCTGTAGTCTGTCCAATTGACCTATGTCTTGTGGTATGAGATTAGGCAAAGTCGGAAATTCTTTTATGTCCTTTTCTTTAGGTTTAATAATTTTTATAACTTGTAAATCCAGAATATATATTTACTATTTATATTTGCAGAAGGTGTCACTATGTTTGGACCTTGCAGGGATAAATCTTCCCATGCAGTGATTTCAAGTGCTGTAGTGGGACCATGGAAGATTCACTAGTAGTTGGGGGGAGGCAAATAAACAGTTCCAGATAACATACACAAGATGGTTGCCATATTAAAAAAATATTAAATATGGTATCATATTTGATTAGGTTTTGTTTGATATATATGAAGGGTGTCACAATATTGCGGTCAGAACAAAAAAATGATGTTTAGCTTAAAACATCTACACAGGAATGTTTGCCAAGATAATAGCTAATATTTCCCTCATTGGCATTTTTGCAGTTTTTTGAGATTGTTAAAATTCATGAAATCTATTTTTGCACACAATTTTCAGTTGATGTTTGGTGCTCCCAGCTAATAGAGGAATAATTTATGCAACAAAATACAGACTTATTTTCTGTTATGGAGAGGATTATAAGTTTATCAAGGAAGTGATCATTTTCAGGAGATGATATGGATGAGAAAGGATAATATTTTATAAAACTGTAATAATATGAGCCAGGAGATTACCATGTAACTTCTGAACTTGTACTTAAATATAAATATTTGAATGAATAGTTTCCTTTTCCATCTGGTAAGTGAGGTATTTATGATTTTCACTACAGTCTTTATATTTCTATATTAGTGGTAGTTTCATCTAGATAGCATGTGACTAGAAACATTTTTGTATTTAAAATATTTTCCTTAGTATCATATCATATCATATCATGTCATATCACATCATACCATATCATATCATATCATATCATATCATATCATATCATATCATATCACATCATATCATACCATATCATATATTATGTCACTGGTACTGCAACATTAATAATTCATCAGCCGCAATGCTGGCAAGGTAACTGGGATAACACCATTCCTACTTAACCCACTACATATGGGCCAGTGCTGCATCATTAGTCAAAGACAAATTCAGGACAATATTAAGAAGGCACTTCTCATTATGGATTTGCCTTCCCTCACACAACCTCACTAATGTTTAATGCTAAACTTAAATTCACCCCTTCCCCTAAGTTCACCCCTGTGCCTTACCTTTGAAAAAACATTAACAAACATTAAACAACGTTAAATGCTATTTTGAAAAAGATTGACTGCATTGTGAAAGTTAAGACATTCAAGGAAAGTTGATTATCTGCAACTTAAAGAGTAAGGTACAAGGAGTGTACATCATGTGCATATTATTAGTGTGCGTGTGTGTGTGTGTGTGTGTGTGTGTGTGTGTGTGTGTGTGTGTGTGTGTGTGTGTGTGTGTCTATATGTATATCTATATATCTATATATCTATATATATATATATATATATATATATATATATATATATATATATGTATATATATATATATATATGTATATCTATATATATATATATATAGAGAGAGAGAGAGAGAGACAGAGAGACAGAGTGATAGTTATTGCTTAGTGTTGAATTATCCATATACTACTACACTTTTCTTCTTATGCTGTGAGCTCTACATATGATGCTCTGGTAATGCTGCATAGCTAGAACTTAAAAAAATGTCTATTGGCAATTTAAGGAGTTTGATATTCTGGTTGTTGTCAACTGTAGTTAAAAAGACAGATAAAAACTAAAAACAGATGTGGTCTTTTTCTTCTGACTGATGTGTAATTTTCTAGCTTGAATGTAATTTATTACCATGATGCATTATGCTTGTTAGATAGGTGAACTGTGGCAAATGATTTTTACAATACCTCTTACAATCTGAGTTGTGATTGCAGAAGGATGACCAATCCATTACAGTGTTGTCCATTTATAATCATTCAAAATTCATATGTCAGACATCTGTTCATAAAGGCATATAGTGAATATCCACTGAGGTACTGAAGCAAACAATTTTATTTTGTAATAGTATTATATGCATGTACATGTAAATGTGTTTCTGTCACTTTGGGCCATTCACATCACTCATTGGGATATCTAGCACACATAATAATGAAAACGTAAGTTTAAGGACAAGGCTAAGAACCGAGGGCATGTTTCAGGCAGGAGGAGGCTTGAGTATCTCATGAATAGTTCTGTTCTTTGAGCATAATGAATGCCTGTGAGAATTCAGAGCCTGATGGAAAAATGTGAACTGCACTGAAGTACATTTATCCCTCCTTGAGGTATTAACTTGATGATAATCTATCCTGCCTCATAGATAAAGTGGTGAACTAAATTCCTCAATTACACCTTCAGACATAATTCTAAGGCTGTAAGACTCCTTGAAGGCTTTGTGAAGCCAAGGGGCTAAAGGAAAAATCAGTAATAAACTATCCATTGGTCATATCATGGTGCTTTTTGTGTTGTGATATACAGAATTGGTTTCCATTGTTGCTTATCTATAATTCTCAGGATGATCTGAGCATGTAAGCAGTCATCATTTTACTCTGATCTAAACTGAAAATGTGTATGGTAAGGCAAAGACGTGGAAGGTTCTGCAAGAGATCATCTGCGGTACACTGTAATAACAGAAAGCCTAGCACCAATTACTAGAAAAACTCTATGCTGAGTCACAGTAGGCAATGACAGTAAAGCAGATATGCAAAAATACGAAGCTCTTAAAAAAAGAATAAAATAGCAGTTCATAGTTGATTTTTTCAAAGAAATAACTTGCTACTGAGAAAATATAAGGCATGACTGTGTCGTGATAACTTGATAATGATAAAGTGTGAGGCACAATTTTATGTGTGTGTGTGTGTGTGTGTGTGTGTGTGTGTGTGTGTGTGTGTGTGTGTGTGTGTGTGTGTGTGTGTGTGTGTGTGTGTGTGTGTGTGTGTGTGTGTGTGTGTGTGTGTGTGTGTGTGTGTGTGTGTGTGTGTGTGTGTGTGTGTGTGTGTGTGTGTGTATTTGCTATAGTTCTTGCATGCTGTATTCCTTTAAATTATTTTATGTAATGCAGACTTGAAAGCCTTTGTGAGGCCTGTAAAGACCACTTCTATTAACTGACCAAATGCTGTTAGTTAATGAAAGTATAGTGGTGGAAGAACTTTGCTCTTCACACAACCTGAGTTTTTACCTGTTCCATGTTCCATGATATAGAGGGATGGGCCTTAACTGTGATCCAGATAACCACATTTGATTAGCAGCCCAGGTGCTGGAGAAACCAGGACAGAGGTGGGGGAGTGGCTTTTTGTTGATTTGCCCACTCTGAAAGGGATGATGGGGTTTTCATTTGCAGTCTGACACACCCCCAATGATAGAATAGTGCCATACTCGTATACCACACTGCCATTAATGATTTGGCATAGATTTATTTAGAAATTCCTGGTTATTGTAGTTAAGTAACAAGCTAGTTAAAATCTGCCGTGGTTCTGAAACTGAACTATTTAATATCTTTAGTGTATAGATAACATTTGATAACTTATAATGACTTTATAATACTGTTTTCAGTTGCTAGTCCTTTAGTTTGCACAAGACTCGCAGATTTATAATCAAAATTAAGAGATGTAAATTGCTGTTTGCTAAAGTCTTCAAATGAGATATTTTACTTATATTTCCTGTTGTTCTATTAAGCTCTTTCTATCACAGTAATAAGAAACACTTTCAAATGTTGATGGTACAATTATATTCCTTATGAGAATGAATGTGTTATGGATGTTTTTGAAAACAGAATGTGCTTTATGTTGTATATGACATTTTCAAAAAATCAATAAACAATAAATATTAAAAAAAAACTTCTGTCCTAGAAGTAGGGGTGGGGATAACTGATGCTACATGTGGTGATATGTGTGGTGCCAGTAGCTATCTTTAGGGCATATAATAAATACCTCACTATTCAGGGCAGCATATGAGACTCTGCTGGCCCAGTCTAAGCCATATCCCCTTCCCAACCTGCCAACCTTGGGGGGGGGGGGTAGTACAGGGGATATTAAGATAAAAAGGAGGAATAGAAGTAGCAGATGTTCATCTGGAGGGCATAAAACAGGACAAAAACAATTGTTGCTGCTCTTGATACATTTCTAATTACTTCAGCAATATGCATGTAAAAGATGGAATACTTCCATGAGGGACAGTATTAAGTATTGTCTCCTTTTAGGCAGGTGCAGATGGAAAGCAAGGTAGGAAACAGAAACAGGTTATGTGTAAGATTGTTAGAACTGGTATTACAGGTCTAGTTTAAACACATTATTGTCATCTGGAATTAGTCCAGCCTAGGGGAGGACAGAAGGGGTAAGTGAACCCCAGTAATTGAAGAGAGGCACTGGCATCCACTGATGGCTGTGAGAGACAAAAGCAGATGTAAACAATTTGGGGACTTGTAATCAGTATCAGCTGTGGAAATGCATTCTAGACTGACCTATTTATCTTTGACCTACCCTTACTTTAATCCTATTACAGTGCCTTCTTATACAAAGGATGGTTTTATCCTGTCTGATACCTTCCCCTTCTTTTAACATTACACTGTGAGCCTCAGAGGTTTATTCCCTCTGGTTATCTAAATCATGAAATACGTAAGTTTCTGGAGATCTAAGTTGTCCTTCTGGTACTGCCATACCGATGTTGCCATCTCATTCTTCTGTATGCCTGTACCTTTACCTGACACCCAAATGTTGCAATGCACCAATAAGTGAGGCTTTAGGTTCTGTCTGTAGTTCTGCCAGTCACATGTCTGCACAGTACTAGATCTTAACTGTTCAGTGAGAACAAACCTTTGATGGAGCTTGTGTTCTTCTGTCACTGTAAACTGAAATTGTCCCCCACTTGATGCTTCTCCAGAACTTTTTCCTTTTTAGTGAAAATGTCCTTTTCACTTTCTTTTCCCTCCGGCAACTCGTTCCCTGAATTTGAGAGGAGGATGCAATCATGCTGTTAGAGTTGAAAGTCTGATTTTAACGCATTTGTCACAGATTAACAATTTGAGAAGAGAATGCAACAGTGTTGTTGGAGCTGAAAGCCTGATTTTAACGCATTTGTCACAGATTAACTGCACTGATATCACCTGAGTGCCTTTAGTTGGGGAGTTTCTCAATGTCAACAGGGAAAAATATGGACATTTTCCATTTCCTACAGTTTTCAGCATATATCTGATAGTTTGTGTTCATCTTTTTACTAACCCACTGATCTGTGTAGATAGTATGGACACAGCTTATTCATTATTTATGTATTTATTTATTTGTTTAGTAAAATGGGTTGTCTAGTTAGGCTGATGTCAATTTTCATTGAAGACCCAGAGGCACTGTCTAAGTGACTTCCTTACAGGTGGCATATCAGTCCTATGACTTCAGGATGAAGATTTGTCCTTAATTCTGCATACATTGTCTAACCAAATATTGAACAGCTCTAAGATGTAGCTGACCAAGCAACTGCATGGCATTATATGGTACAAACCCTCCCATTCTGTAGAAAAGGCTTGCAGGTTACTCAAGCTGAATTGTGGCATAGTATCCGAAGTGAGAGTTTAGGGAATACTATATCTGCATAAACCCCAAATTCAGTTGAGTAATGACTATGTTACTTACAGTGACATTTTTCCACCATTTCTTCTCCAAGAACATCCAATAAGTAGGTATTTTTGTTGATCAAATGTGATTAAACTGAGCCCAGTGTCTAGTAAGTTTTCTCTAAATTTCTCTTAAATCAATGAGATGTTGTGACAGTACTTCAAAATCTTTTATGTAGTTTACACAGTGTGCAGTTATTGACTACATCAATAGTATATTTTAAAATCCCAAAGCAGCAAGTCTCTTCCTCTTCTCTCACTACTGTCTAGCCTCATTTGGAAGGACAAGGTTATCCTTCATAGAAAAGTGCCTCTTCCACTTTTTATTGCCAACACAATTAGTCACTAGTCAGTTGAACTCAGAATACTTTAGCAAAGGAGCTTCAAGGTTTGACACTTGTCTAATACATCCTAGTGTATGCTTTGCCACCATGAAATGGTGACCTCATAAATCAGCCTATGTACAAAGTGTTCTTAAAAGTTTGGAAGAAGTTGCTTAGAAAGTTAAGCACGCCTAACAATCTTTCCAAATCCTTTTGGAATACGAGAAAAAGCAAGTGACAAATTGTTTCAGTTTGCTTGGATAAGCTATCATGGCGTCATCAGACAGAACATAACCTAAGTACGTTATGGTTTCTGATCTAACATTGGATTTTTTTTTGTTTGAAATCAGTTGTTATTACCCCCTCTGAAGCTTGCTTTAGCCTGTAGGCATTTTGGTCCATGGATCTGCCAAAATAATTGCCTCACTGATGTATGTTTCTGCACATTCAATGCCCTTAAATAATTTGGTCACAAATTTGTAACACCCCTCTGGTACCATGTTGTCTCAAAAAAGGAAAATCAGGAGCAAAACACTGCTAAATATGTATTTCTTTGTCTTTGTGGGCCAGGAATGTCTGACTGAGCAGAGGCCCAGAGTGAAAAGTTCCATCGCAGTATATTTATATTAAAAAGTGAATTTCAGACTGTTCCCCAGAAAAAAAACAACAGTTATATTTCTCAGAAAAAAACAAACAATTACAAGACAGGTATACAGCATATACAGTAAGTAAATAATTATAAGTCCGTACAGTTCTGGTAGCTCTAAAGTCTTGTAGAAAGTAAATGGATTCATACTGTAGAAGGGAAAACATTGTTGTAAAGTTTAGACTTCTTACATTTCAATACAGAAAGGTTTGTAAAGAGTTTAAGAGATGTAATGAAGTAAGTTATAAAATTATGTAGGAGAGGAGATATTAGTATTGTACATGAGGATGGTGATAATAATACTTGAGTGAGAGAGCAGGGTATCGGGTTAGTACTATCTAGGCTGCCTGTTGCAGACTGGTGTATCTGCAAACTGTATAACTTAGGTATATAGGGAATGCATGAGAGGGGTAGAACAATGCATGGGGACAGTTAGAAAAAGAGAAAGATGAGAATTGGCATTTAAGAGGGGGATAAAGAGCGAAGTATAGACATAGACATGAACTGTGTAAAAATCTGAATATGTGTCAAGCAAGGAAAAATATTTTCATTGGGCACTTCCGTAAGTAATGTTGTTCAGCACATGTACCTGTTAGTGTTGTCTCATTACAGACGTATTTAGATTCCCAATTTTTCCCAAGATTACTCCATGATTATACAAAGCGAGTGCTTATAAGTGTGCAGGAGGGATGGGAATTGGATCTAATGCAGCCAAAAAAGTGAGGCAACCAGCACAGGCAGGGAAATGTAACTTGGGGGGTTATTTATAGGAGTAGTAGGGACATGGGCAAGAAATGACAGACACAACACCCAGTGTGGGCACAGAGAAGAATTTGATGTGTGGAAATTCA
This sequence comes from Protopterus annectens, assembly GCF_019279795.1. Classification (NCBI taxonomy): domain Eukaryota; kingdom Metazoa; phylum Chordata; order Ceratodontiformes; family Protopteridae; genus Protopterus; species Protopterus annectens. The sequence goes on along the minus strand of NC_056725.1, from coordinate 779,719,089 downwards.
GTCACTAAGGGGGTTAAGAATCTATCCAAAGATGGCAGTTTAGATCAGATAATACTAAAATGATTTGGGGTTCAGGCTTAATAAAATGTAAGAGGTTTTCAACAGGAAGTGATAGATGCATATTGTTGTGCATATACACACAGCATTGATTGGTGAGAGTGGATAAATGAGACAGTAGCAAGAACAACTAGAGAGGTGGTAGAGTGCTACCAGGATAAACACTGCAGATAGCAATTCTTTGAAGTGTTTCCTGTTTCAGCAGGCAGTACATGAACAATCAGGGGATTAGGGAGTAAAATGGCTAGCTGAAGCAGTAATCAAGGTATAACGGCTTTTAGTTGGTAGGCAGACAGGGAACACAGCAATAATAACAGATATATTCTAAGGGCAGGCTCCATCTTAACCCAAATGAAGCAACAGTGCTCAGAGCTGGGCTGAGATGTACTAAAAATTTATCTCAATTATTGTAGCTTTAAAGTAAGTTAGAAAGGGGGGGGTAATAGTTTCACATAGGTGGAAAAGGCAGCTAATATGACAGGAGAAACTAATAGAGTATGGTTCGGTAGTATTAGTATGCAATGCAAAGAATATAGAAAGGGGAAGGGAGATTCAGGTAGTGAGGCAGGACAGAAACATGGACATTGATGGAATTACAGAAAAATAAGACAAAAGTGTTGAGATATGGAGACACCTGGGTAGACTTTTTAGAAATGACAGTGATGGGCAGGGTGGAGATGGATCTCCAATCTACATAAGAAAGGAAATCAAATATGAGTTCACAGAAGATGAGGAGAAATATGCTGCAAAGGGAGCAGTAGAGAAGGCCAGGTCCTTACTGTGGTAAGCACCCTGCCAGTTATGATGGAAGGAAGGGATGCTCATCCATTAATACTGTGTATCAGCCTTCAGATATCTAGAGAAATGGGTGACAGAACAGAGTAGAGAATAAAAGAATGAGTAGGGGAAGAGCTGATTCTTAAAAGAGCATACCGAGAGATTCAGAGGTCCATGGAAGAATAGAGTCAGCAGCTCACTTAGGCCAAAGTCCGTGAGCAGTTCAGTTAGCTGGTGTGAAACTGTACCAAAGTACAGAGTTCCTAAGTAAGGTGAAGGGTTTCAGGGATGTTCAGGTAAAGGCAGCATTATCCAAAAGGGATCATGCATCTGCATGGTTTACAGTTAGCAGAAGGCTAAAATTGCAAGGAAAGGTATGGTATGAAATACCGCGGGGAAAGGATCATAATGAGCTAGAGAACAGGGTCATAGCTGAATTAGGTGACTGAAAAGGATATGAAGGTAAAACAAGCTATGAGAATTGATCAGCGATGCAGGTAGGAGCTTGAGGAGCTGATAAACAGGCAAAAATTGTAGAAGGCTAATATGACTACACAGGAAGGTGAGTTCAGTGATTATATTAAAAAGACAGAGTATACAAGAAACAGAATGGAGGGCATAAGGAAATGGATGAGGTACAATACAAGTAAATTAGCAGAAAGGCAACAAAGGATTTACAAGCTGAAAGGGAGTTGGCAGAAGGAGTCGGGATGAGTCAAGAGGTGAATGCTGGCTTCTTTGATTGTACATCAGAAGAATACAGACTTGACTGGGTTGAATAACGATAAATGTGAGATTATTTTTATTTATTTTATTTTACATTTGTTGACCGGGCTGGTCTATCTGGATATAATGTCCATTTTCAGTAGAGGCCCGGGGAGAAAAGCTCCAGTAATTATTACAAGGTTTAAGAAGGCGTTACAAATATAATGCTAACAGCAAACCAAATAGTATTTTTTTTTTTTTTTTAGGAAATTGCAAATTACAATCTTAAAACCAAAAAATACATAAACTACAACCTATGTGATGTGCATATCACAATAATCATTACAATACAAAGAATCTAAACATAAATTTTATAAGAAGAATGCTAAAGTGTAATGAGAGGTAAAGAAAAGCTGAAAGGGGTGTAGGGAGAAAAAACAGGGAAGAAGAAAAGTAAAGAAAAGAAAATAAAACAGAGTGAGTCTAGTTAGTACAAGGACATAGCCATTTTTAATGAGGTACCGTTTAGAAGCATTTAAAAAGTGGGAGAGAAGTTTTCCAACAAAGTTGGAGAACAGGCAGTCCCCTGTTGAGTTATAGGGTATAATAGGGAAAAAATAGGGAAGAAGACAAGAAAAGAAACAGAGTTAGTCTGGGTTACTACAGGGGCATAGCCATTTTTTATTGAGATACAGTTTTAGATTCCTTTTAAAAAGTGGGAGAGAGAAGTCAGAGATGAGATATCCGAGGGTAGTTTATTCCATATTTTTCCAACAGAGTTTGAGAACAGGCAGTCACCTGCAGAGTTATTGGATATGGTTGTTTTGGTCAATAGTTTGTTTGAAGAGCATAGATGTTTCTGATTATAATAAGGTGCGATGTGGCTAGAGAGTATTGGAGTTTTGGTGGGTTGGTACAGGGTTTTGTGGGCTATTATGAGTTGTTGAAGTTCGAGTTGATTAGGAAGTTCTAGCCAATATAGTTGTTTTAGGTTCAGGCAGTGATGCTTCTAAAAGGGCATCCTATAGCAAATCTAGCAATATTATTGTAAGATGTTACTAGTTTATTGAGTTTTTTTTTTTTGCTAGATTGGTGTATATGGGGGAAGCATAGAGTAAAGTAGAGATTAGGTGAGTTCTGGCTAACGTAGTTCTTGCAAGTGGAGGAAGAAAGGGTTTGATTCTGTATAGGGTTCCTATTTTTTTGTTCACTGATTTTATTGTTGTGTTGATATGATTGTCAAAGTTTAGATTGTTGTCTATTGTTATTCCTAATAATTTTGTGGTAGCATCAGGAGAAATGATAGTATCGTTATTGAAACTGATAGTGAAGTGTAAGGGGATGTGCTTTCGGGTTGGTGAGAAGAGAAGCAGTTTAGTTTTCTTGGGGTTAAGTAGTAGGCAGCGATGAGAGAACCATTGTTCTACAGTGTTAAAGGCTTTTTGGGTAAGAAACTGGAGTTCTGTTTGAGAGGTAGATGTGCAGATTATAGTAGAATTGTCTGCATATTGAATACAGATAGTATTTGGGATAGCTGATTGCAGGTCATTGATAAAGATGGAAAAAAGAAGTGAGCCTAAGATGGAGCCTTGTGGCACCCCTAGAGAGATGGGAAGATGATCAGATAGTGAATTTTTCCAGAGTACCACCTGCTGTTGGTTTTCTAGGTAAGATTTAAACCAAGTTATGGAAGGAGGATCAAGTGATAGAGAATTCAGAATGTGCAGAAGTAGTTGGTGGTTAATCATGTCAAAGGCTTTAGATAAGTCGATGAAGAGTGCAGATGAAAGACTGTTTTTGTTGCTATTAAAGTTGATGGAGTTTGTAAATGAGAGCAGTGCAGTGGTGGTACTGTGGGAAGGTCTAAAACCATGCTGACAATTAGCAAGTATGTTGTTTTGTAGAAGGTGGTTCAGTAGTTGTTTATGGATAAATTTTTCCATCATTTTAGCAATAGGGGATAGTAGTGCTATGGGACGATAGTTAGAGAAGTCATTAGAGTTTCTCCCTTTATGTAGTGGGATGATATGAGATATCTTCCAGATTGAAGGGATAGTTCCTTCATTAATAGATCTGTTTGTCAGAATAGAAATGGGATAGGCAATGGCTTTGGCTCCTATTTGCAGGAACTCAGCAGGAAGTTTGTCTGCAGAGGGGGTGGTAGGTTTAAGTTTTTGGAGTAAGGATGAGATAAAGGAAATAGAAATTGGTAGTAGATGAAATGAGGGGGGTGGATCTGCAGAAGATGGAAGTAGGTTAGAGGTATCAGGAGATAGGTGACTAGAAAGAGTTTGAATAGTATTTGTGAAGAAAGAATTGAAGGCATTAGCTGTTTGTGTGGGATTGTCCAGGTTAGAGTCTTGTGGGTCAGGTGTTATAGATTGGCCTGGGGATAAAAGATTATTAATGCTGGTCCAGAATTTATTAGGTTCCTTGTTGGATGTTTGTTGTAGATGAAGGTAGTAGTTCTTTTTGTCTGTCAGGATGGCTTTTTTTGTGCTGTTTCTACATTCTCTAAAGGTTTGACGGTCGACCAGGTTCTTAGTGGTACGCCATTTTTTCCAGGATTTGTTTCTGATAATGATTTTTTGTCTAGTATTGTTGGTCAGCCAGGGGGCTGGTTTGGCTTTGGTTCTGATAGTGTGAATCGGTGTGTGCTGGTCAAGGATAGATAAGAATGTGGAATTGAAGTACTGTACTGCATCATTAAGAGGGAGAAATTTTAGAGGAGACCAATTACATTGCTTCACTTCTGTTTGAAAACATTCTGAGTTAAATTGTTTTTTTGAATGTAATGTTCTGAATGTGTTTGGAAAAATTAGATTGGTTTTATGTCTAATAATATAAGTTAATAACAACAAAAAGTTCAGAACACCAGAAGAAGTATTGTGCTTATTGTCGCCGACGATTTAAATAAACCGCTTGTAAGCGCTTTGGCTCATCTGTCTCGTGTTTTATTAAAGCTGGATGCATTTGTGTTTTATTAAATTTGGGCGGATGATTGTGTGGTGTACAGGTCATAAAAGCGCTGGATGCATTTGTGTTTTTATTAAAACGCTGGATGCATTTGTGTTTTTATTAAATTTGAGCGTTAAGGATACGTGTGGCAATACTTCTTCTGGTGTTCTGAACTTTTTGTTGTTATTAGTTTGTTTGTTGCTGTCAGCTTTGTTGGGAGTAATAATATAAGTTAAAGAGTGGTCACTTAGGTCGTCTGGTAGGGAGCCAGTTTTATAGGTTTGTTGGGGGGTGTTAGTAAGTATCCAGTCTAAAGTGGTGTCCTTGTTATTGATTTTATTAGTTCTGGTAGGGCAGGTAATTAGTTGTGAGAAGCCATGTAGGTTTATGTGGGAGGTGGGGTTTGAATTATTACAGGAATTCCAATTAATATTTAGGTCACCTAAGATTAATGTTTCTTATGGGAGATTAGTGGAGAGCCAACTAAGGATACACTCAAGAGCATTAATGTTATTTCTTGGGGGAAGATATATACAAATTATATATATAGCTTTACTTTTGCTGACTTGAAGTTTAGAGCAAATTATTTTGGCACTATTGACTAGGGGAAGGTTCAGATTTATAGTGCTGATATGTAGCTGTCTTTTATAGAGAATTGCTAAAACTCCCCCCTTTTTTGTTGAGCGGTCAAGTCTAATAATGTCATACCCAGGTGGGGAGATTTCGTTGTCTTTAATGATAGGTTTTAGCCATGTTTCTGATAGGCATAAGATGTCAAATTGGTTGACATCTAGGAGGGCATGGACTTCAGAAATGTTATTACAAATACTACGTATGTTGAGATGGGCTATAGTGAGTGAATTGGTAGATTTGGTAGGTAGTGTAGTCCTAGTTATGTCATTGTTGCAGTTTCCTATAGCCTGGGTATGGTGTGGGCCAGGGTTTGGATGAATGTCTCCATCCAATAGTGAGTGGGGGAGTGTTGAGTGTTTAGGTTGGAGAGGTTTACAAAAGCAGTCAATTAATTTTCTAGTTTTTTGGTTATAGAATGTAATGTGGGCTAGTCTGTGGTATTTGGCTAGTAGGTAGTTGGGTTTGTAAATGAGATTTAGGAAGGTTGCAGAAAAAAGTGTTATAGGTGTAGAGGAGTGTATGGAGGGAAAGGTAAGGGTAGAGTACATAGGTAGTTCACAGGATGTTAAGATATAGGTAGTTGCTAGAGGAGTTATAAGTGAAATGATAATCAATATTTGAATTTGTGAAGGGTTCACTGTAGTGTGCATTGTTAAGGAAGTGGAGATGAGAGAGAGAATGAGAAATAATAGTAAGTATGTATGAGGTAGAGGAGGAGAGTTGGGTAATTGGTAGGTGAGATGTGTACGATAGGGGTGGGAGTGTTATATATGAGATTTGTGTGATTGGTGTGAGTAAGGTAGGGGTGTGGTTTCTGGAGGGATAAATGTAGGAGTACGGGTGGGTGGGAATTGGGGGTAGGGTAGGGCAGCGGAGTGAGCCCGAAGGGCGAAAGGAGCAGGTAGAGACAAGAGAGTAGAATGTAGAGGAAGACAATCAGTGAAGTGAGAGACTCAGCAGATAAGTCTGAAGGTGGGAGATTGTAGACAATGTTCAGAGGCTCAAAGGAAGAAAGTCAGGATGATAGAGGAGAAGACAATGATTAAGGATGCCTTAGGACAAAGGATAGTTGTTATATAAGTGAATCCGAGGAAACTGGGAACAGAGTAATGGGGGTAGGGATACAGAAATAGGGTAGAAAATACAGTACAGAAAGTTAATTATTGAGAAAGTTAATTACTGAGACATCACCTAGTGGCCAGTCACTGTATAGCAGTGGAAAGGTCTCCTGCTAGATTTGGGGGTCTAAGATCGGAGTGAGGATGAATTAGTTTTAAGTGAAGGGGATAAATAAGAGGAGGTATGGATAATATAAAAGAAAGAAGTGAAGGATTGGGGGGGGGGTAGGCTGCTGGCTAGCCTACCTGAGAAGCTTGCCTAACCTAGTAAAGTCTTAACATTTATCTTGTTTCAATTTATTTGTGTCAGTATCAATACATACTTTCAATGCCTTTTCAAAGGAAAAGCTTTTCTGGGAGTTGTAAGATGCCAGACAACTGTGAAAAAAAATAATGAATTAATACTTTGAGTGTTTATGAGAGAAGAGGATGCATCTGAAAAGAGTATATAGAGTGGTTAATGCAGTTTACTGACATCAGAATAGACAGAAAAGGGTTTGAAGTGAACTGGGTTCCCTAAAGAATAACAAAAGTCAGAGACCAGACAGGATGCTTCCCATGGCCCTCAGAAATCTAACCAATGGACTAGTAGATCACCTTGAAGAAGGTCTTCAATAGATCAGTGACCAATTTGGAAGTTCCTGAGTTGTGGAAAACAGCATGCGGTGTACTTTTAGGGGAGAAGGGAAAATCCATTGAATTGCAAGACATTATCCCAATAGCAGTGGCTGTTAAGTCAACGAAATGTGAGGGGAAAGATGGGTAAATGTCTTATTGGACAGCTATCTCCAGGACAAAAAGCAATATGGGTCCAGGGCCAGAAGGAGCTGTCAATCAAATCTGATCTATTAATTTCTGGATTACAGAACCTGACAGTGAAACACAACTAGGCATGGTCAACCAGGACTTCAACCCAACCTTTACTGCAGTCCTATGCAGAAATCTGCCAGCAAAACTGGAGTGGTTTGGGGCACAAGGAGGAGTAAGGAACTAGATTACTGCAAAATGGAGGATTATGGTGGCAGGGACAATGTCAGGACTTAGAAACATAACAAGTGAGGTATGACAAGGGTCAATATTGTATTCAGTACTCTTAAATGTATTTGTTTCAGACATATCTGAGAGAACAGTGGACAGTGCAGACCTCATCAATTATGTCACAAAGTTAAGGACAGCAGTGGAGGATGAAGGGAAGTGTCCAAAGAAGGAGCTAGAAAGGCTGACCAAGTGCGGTGAAAAGGTGGCATCTGAGGTTCTGAGCAGTCAACTGGAAAAACTGCATGTGGGTCATAGCAAACCTGGAGTGGTGTATCAGCTTGGGGATGGGAGTAGAACTAATGGTAACAGAACAGAGATGGGCTCTAGTTGTGTTGTTCACAGGTTGATTGGCTTTAAAGTGCACAATGACAGGGTAAGTTAAAAGAGATGCCAAAAAGAACTCAAACTGAGGCAGGTGCAGCCTTATGATAAGCACTCCATAAGACTCCCAGCAATGCACAGAGCATACAGTATGAGAATCCTAAATTGTGTAGCATCGACACCCTGAAAGTGTAGTATTTGACTGACCAACTTAGCATCATGTACTGTACAAAAAAATCAAATACGAGTTTTTAAAGCAAAACTGATTCAAGCTGAGAAAACACAAAGGTGCAAAAATGTACTAGAACTATGTGTGAAGAATCATATGTTAATGTCATCTTACATGAAAAAGCAATTTCTGCCATGTCTTTCTAAGTATCAGAGCACCAGAACTGTTCAAAAGTTTGACCAGAAGTCCTACAGGAAAAGTCCTATTGAATATTGTAGATATGAAATTTCACTGATGAAACCAAGCAGTTATAGGGGCAGTCTGAGAGTTGCTCACCATGTTAGTAAAATAAAAAAAGTTCCCATCATGTAAATTTCTATTAAATGTAAATAAAAAACTGACTTATAAAACTGCTGATGACATGCTTAGTGTAGAGTTACACAAAATGTGAAAGCTGTCAATGAAAAGTAATGCATGAACATGTATCAAGCAGTATATTTTATAAATATAAAAGGGAATGTTGGAGTATATACTTTTAAATATAAGAGAACTTGCTGACAGGAAATACATATGCAGTACACCTCTTTCTAGAATGGAATGGTAGTAAGGATCTAATGGAAATTGGGCATACGTCCAAGTTGCCTTAATCTTTACTGAGCATCCCGAAAGATATAAATGGTACTACTATGTGGGTATAATAAAAGTATCCTCTTACACATGGAGTGGCTTGACCCTGACAGGTGGCTGTTAGAAATGAAGGAGGAGAGAAGAGACATGAAGAACCTACCTGCTGCTAACTGAGACATGAAATATTAACCTAATGAACTATTATTTCCCTTTTTTGGCATAAAATATTATATTCTCCTAAAAAGCATGACACATTCAAGTCTCTGTTGCTGTGTTCTAGTACCACTTCCTTATTTCTTTAGACCATCTGTTAATGCAATTTTTTTCTTTCAGCTTTTCCTGGTTAAGGGTTGCTACAGCAGATTACATGTCCACTCATGATTGGCAGTGGAGTTTTACAGTGTCAAGTTGCCAGTCTGGCACCCAACCTTCCACAGAAGGCACACACACACACTCATGCCTAGGGCCAATTTAGAGTGTCCAATCCACCTACAGCATGTCTTTGGGAAGAAACCGGAGCACCTGGAGGAAACCCATGTGACCACAGGGAGGACATGCAGACTTCACACAGGAGGCACCCCAGCCAAGGATTGAACCGGAGAACCTCTTGCTGTGAGGTGACAATGCTAACCGCTGCACCACCGTGGCCACCCTCTAACTGCTGCACCACTGTGGCTGCCCTAAATCAATAGACATTATAAGCTAAAAGTCCCTCTTCCATCTTGGAATCTCTGTAGTTCTTTTTTTTTTTTACTAGCCATCAACAGCAGCTTGTTCATGTTCACTCATAACAATCTTACAATAATACGTAGCTTTTTTTCTACCATAGATAGTCAGTGCTTGCTTAGCAGCCCGGTACAATATTGAATTCACCTTTACTGTCTGTGTCATTTTGCATCTGCTCTTCTTCAAGGAAAATCACTTCTGCAAAGTGCCCTGGCTTTATATGGTTGCAAAACTCATTTTGTGATGAAGTTTCACTTCACAGATGCTGCTAAAGAGCCAGTTAAAATTAACAGGGTAGAACTAATTTATTTAATTTAGAGAAATGCTATATTAATCATACGATTTCAAGCTGAGGCTCCTGGCATGTTGTTAATACCATTCATTGCATTTTGTGGCTTTCAGTGCTTATCAGGCTGTTGAAAGATTTACACAGCAGTACAAACCAGTGGGAGATTTTTTAGCATCATAGGACAATCATCCTCATGTGACATACAAAAGTGATGACCTTTGACCAGGCAGCATAGGCACAACAGGTGTTTATTTTTAGAGATTTGCCCCTTTTATCTTGCTTCATCTCCTAGGTAACAGTCATGATGTGAAGTAACTGCCACAGAAAAAGTCCAGCTCCACAACCAAGTAAACTATAAACAGCAAGTTATACACAGCAGGTAGACATAATTGACAGACTTCTTACCAGCATTATGCCTAGTTGAGTTTTGTTGCACATATGCACCCATTTATTTTTTCCATTACTGAGTGGCTTTGATTTTATTTCTTCCTTTAAATAAATGGAAAAGCATAAGCCATTTGGCAGCACTTAAATGAAACTGTGTAAGGTCTCATTTCAAGATAGTACCTGCACTTGCAAGAAAGGACAAACTGTGTTAGGGAACTGGACTTTTAAGAATCATAGACACACACATGCACACACGCACACACACACGAACATACATGCACACACACACATGCACTCACACACATACCCATACGTATGCATACACAAAACTGAAAATCAAAGTACAGAACTACAAATCTGTCTGAAATGGAAGAAATAACAGTACTGAGTAAACATGCAAATGAGGGTATAATAAGAGGCTAAATAAAATCAGGCAAATATTTTGGTTATAAATATACAATATGCTTAGATATTAAAGTGAGGTTACCCAGTTAGGAGGCATTAGGTGCTATAACACAGACTGTTGAAATGGGTAGGATGCTGTTAAAGGTTAGCTGTTTAGTAGTAGGAGTAAGACAATATATAACCCTGCTGTAAATCTGTGTTACCCTAAAAGAAACCCACACAACCCTACTTGTTTGTATGTATGTACACTACAAATACTGAGCTGCTAAACATGCTATGTGTACTTCATTTATGTGCATTAAGTACAGCAGTACTAATCATTCACAGTGTTATAATAAATTACTATGTATGAGAAAGGGGGTTTATCTGGAGTTAAAAAGGAGTCAGAACAGCAACTTAAGTTCTACAGGACTGGGTGTACAAAGTGGAAGATAAACAATTACTTTTCCTTAGGGTTACAGAGATGTATAGGAAGTGGAGCCATAGTCTCCTTAGTAGCTAGGGGAGATGCTATGGCAGTCATACAGTAACATCAGACTGTGTAGGCCCACATAAGTGGAGGTGCACCAAAGATTGTGTACATTCCTCATCAGTCACACTGTATGTATGACACAGAAGGGTTGTGAACAGACTAAGTGTCCAATGTATGTTGTACTTCCACATCACAGTCTCATCACCTACCACTCATTGATTTTGATTAAACGTTTTTGGAAATCTGAAACCCACACATTGATCAGTACTGTCTAGCTATTCCTGTGCCTGGAGCCGTATCCCTCAACTTCTTGCTCAAGAATCAGGGACAAAAGCTACAAACAACTGGAGAAGGTGGCAAAGGCCCACAATTTGGATAGTTTTTAAATATTACTCATCACTTAAAAAGTAAATAGAGCATTTGGTTTTGTGTCAACATGCATTTTCTGAACAGTGAGAAGTATGAATCTTTAATGCCTGGCATCACTGATTTAGCAGAAGCAGGGACAATTGATAGCTATGCCAGCAACATCAGAATGAATAAATAGATGAAAATAAGTACTTTGGCTGGTGAATAAGAAGGTATCACATTAAAAAACAATCAGATACTGCATAGTATATTTCAAGCTGCTACACTTTGATCTACAGACGTCAGCTTAACAGGTTTACTTACTATACAAATGTCTCAGCAGTTGGATGTCTTTGTTAATATAATCCTTGAGGAAATCAGAAGTAGAATTAACAGTCTGCAGTGTAAGTACATAAATGGGATAATGTCTAATAGTTTAATAAGCTGTGAAATTCAGTGCATTACTGCATGTTTTAAAGAAAGTGAAAAATGACAAAACGATGTAATTTTCATATCTCCGAGTAGTAACTCTCAAGAGATCCATTATCAGTAAGGAAATTATAATCATTATGTAAACACCATGAATTATTATGCAGAGGCTGAATAAGTAAGATTAAATATTGAAGTGGCTTTTATTATTGATCAAAACACATTTAACGGTGCATGTAAAATGTGACAGGATAGTCGCATGGTTTCTTCTCATAAGAAATGTTACCAAAATCATTTCGTAAACTGCTTTTCGTTTGTATTTTTTGGCAGTTCATGCCTTGATACCATATTCTAAGAATGTAGAATGTTTCTTCGCAATCACTTATAGTTACTGCAATATAATTAGTCAAGGCATCAAGAATCAGATATGAATTATACCTTCACAGCTTGAAATTACATCACATGCATGGCTAACTTTGTCATATAGCCCACCAGACAGACCACTCCCTTCAGCTGAATGTTGCCTTTGTTGTTAGGACTGTAGGGACCAGTCTTGGGATCTAGCATTTTACATTTCTACAGTAGAATCACAATGGGGACTGGTTCTTTTCAGTTCTGCTGCATGCATTTTAGGGACTCTGGGGAATAGTACTTTCTGGAAAGGGGTTATGCAGCAAACATATTTCCTTGGCTGTACTATCAATTACATTCTCCATATTATAAACATTCATTATACATCAGATTGTTTGACTAAATGTATATCTTCAAACCACAGAGAGGGTCAGACCTGAACAAACAAACGTTAAGTCAAAACAATGTTAAATATTGAACTGGGCGCATGCTGTGATATTGAATTGTAGTGATGAAATCTTGTACAGTAAAAGCATGCAGTGCATGAAGTAGTGTTGTATATAGTAGCTATTTAAAAAAAACACTGCACTGTACTCTATAACTATACAAAATATGAGTTTGAAAGCACTGAACTTACTAGGATACCTACAAATGGATAAACCCATCCCATGAAACACTTATCCTGGAGTATCATCTTGTTGTATAACAATAATATACATTCAATGTTTTTCAGACACATACCCACGGATTCACAAATCCTCCGTGTAAGACTAAAGAAGTCTTACTCAGAGGCTGTAGTTGAATGGTATGACATCAGCATGCCATGAATATTCATGAGGGCATGCTGACTCTACCCCAAGTCTAACACGGACCATGCAGGCAAGCAGGGGTGTGTCGGACTGCCAAGCAGTGTAAAGGTCCACGCCCCTGCAAGTGTGGTAAATGCAAAATGTCAACACACAAGAGCGAGTCCGCTTAAATGTTCATGTACCCAACACCACACTGCCTGACATTGTAAACCCCCAGCACAGTTATAAAAAGTAAAACATTATTTTTTTTTCTAATTCCTAATATAGCTGCCCGTATTTTCGCGTGTGTGCGCGGGTGTGCCCATTGCTTATCTGCAATTAGCAGTCTCGAAATGGAAGAGCATAATAAGGAACGTGTATGCACATTTTGCAAAATAGTAATAGCGTAGTGGTAGAGCATTCGCACAAAGAGGAGGCATTCATGGTCTGAGTCCCACCACTCCCCTTCCTATTTGGTTAGAGGGTGGCCTAATGGTTAAGGTCTTTGTCTTACAAACACAAGGTGCAGGGTTTGAGTCTCACAAGGGATAATTGGCTAAGCTTAAAATGGCTTGCAAGGGCAGTTAGCTTAGTACTAGTCTATGAACCTATGAACCTATATGAAATAATCCCTGACATATATGATAAAACTTTTACTAAAAAGGATTGAAATGGCCCATGTATCAGTGAACAAAATGTATATTTATAAAAGAACCTGACATATAATTGCCTGCAGTTAAGCAACACTTTACCCAGCACAATATAGTTGCCCGTAGTTAAGCAGCGCTGTACCCAGCGCAATATAGTTGCCCATAGTTAAGCAGTGCTTTATCCAGCGCAATGGAGTTGCCCATAGCTAAATAGCGCTTTACCCAGCACAATCAGTTTGTGTGGAGGTGCACCGCGCCAACCAGCGCACTGTCGGGCAACGTGGAGCAACATAGAGCAAAGTTGCTTAAACACAGCCACACCCCCTAACCTGTCTGGACAGTAGTAAAATAAAAAGCAATGACAAGGTTCAAACCCAGGACACTGTGCACCATAATCAAAGTACTGAACCACTAAGCCATGACAGCTTAGGGTAAGCATCCACTGTTAACATATATATACTTATAAATGTTAGATTAACTATTGCTAAGCAGGTCTGCAGTCAGCCGAGAATTTTCAAAAATGGCCAATCACAAAAAAGTGCACGAAATGTGGCATATTTAAGCTCCATATGCAGGAATACACGCCATAACTGATTGTAGCCCATAACTGCAGTTAGAATGTCTGGTGCTGGAGAGGGAAGTCGCTTTCAAGCGCAACTCTGGGGCATCGAGGAGTCAAAATACATGGTTTGGCTCCTAGTCCATCGTCATGAGTCTCGACTCCTGCAGGGCCAGTTCCAAGGAACGGAATATAAGGCAGAGGCGTGAAACCGGTTGGCTCATGAACTCACCAGTGCCACAGACGTCGGACTGGTGAGCTGGTCTGTCACCACCATGCAGACCTGAAGAGACGGAAGCAGGACCTTCTGAACCAATGGATCTAGGAGGCCCATCATATGCAGGATGCCCCACTACTAAGTAGGTAGCCATGGAATGCAGTATGTAAGACATGCTAATATATATATAGTCTAAATAATGGATAGGTATGTCTCAATATCCCTTCATTTACTTCACAGCTGCAGGTGTTCGTGCTATGAATCAGCAAGTCTATGCAGATAGGCTGCTAAGGCTGCGCCACCAGGCAGATTAGTAATTATTCTGCATGTATTGTTATATAATATATGTGAGAGGGCATGAAAAAAGTGTTGTAGCCCAATAATACAGCTATAAAATGCCCAGAATAAATACTCTGCATGTACTGTTACATAACATAAGCCAAACAGCCAGGAATAGAGTGTAGTAACCCATTAATAAAGGTAAAATAAGTCTGGAATACTATCTTTGCATGTACTGCCATTTAATACAAGTGAGCAAGCCTGAAAAAGAGTGTTGTAACCTATCAATAAAGGTATAATATGTCCTGAATTGGTCTTCCGTATGCACTGTAATATCAAATAAAGGAGAGGGCCTGTAGGAAAGAGTGTTCAATGTAATTAATAAAGGTATAATACTTGGAGTGTGTCTGTGTCACTTACTTTGAAATGTTGTTGTACCCTTGCATTAAATAAATAGTACTGTTGTATTAAGTGCTGTCAACCCACAGTTGTGCAGTCCCATGAAAAGTGGATGAGGGAAGTGCCAGTAGCTGTGGTGTATAACAGTCCTCAACAGTTGGTAAATGGCTGTCATGCATAGGTAAATGTGGCATATGAGTAGCTTGTCAAGGTGTTCTCCAGAAATGTGAGCATGCTACATGAAATGTAGGGTTCTGTAGAAAATAAGTGAAAATGTCATGTGAACACATCCAGATATGTAGATACATAAATATAAAAATAAAATACAACTATGTAGCAGTAACATCTGCATCTTGGACAGTTAGTATGTCAGGTATAGGTCAGGTATATAATGAAGTAGCCAAACCCAGTACACAATCTAATGCATGTTGCCTAGTGTAATTATACATGTAGGGGATATACATCTGCAGTCAATAGGAATATAGTGTAGAGTAAAAGTACTAATAAGATGTTAATGGAGGTTTCTTTTTACACTCTACTCCATGTGCATAAACAATGCAATTCCACACCTCAATTAGTATGTCTAATCTAAAAAACATTGTTGGGACATATGTCCTATTGTTCTACAAAAATCTGCACTTACTTTGATGCATGTGCCCTGTTCAAACACCACAATCTTGGTGGCCTGTTGCCACCAATCATCCCTGCATGCTGTTGGAATGTCCACTGTCGTTCAAAATATGCATGTGTTATGCTTGCTGTTCAACTGTTGTAACAATGGTGTGTTGGGTTAATGGGAATATTACTGAATGCTGTTACAACTAATTTGGAATGCTGTTGTCTATGTTGTAATTAAACACACCTAATCACAGAACGTATGGGAAGGCCAGTCCCAGAGGACCCACCCATCCCTCCTCAGCTGGCGATTGCACCTGGCACCAGCAGGTCTGGTGCCCAGCCCGGGCTACCCTCCTCCGTTGGCCCTGTGCCACCTTCATGTGGAAGTGCTGAAGGGGATGTGGCTCGTCCCCCCCTACAAGCATGGGTGGAGAAGGGCCACCTGTCACCCTCCAAAGGGTCCAGGTTGTGGTGCGTAGGGAGATCCAGCGTTTAGTCGCTGATCCCCTATGCCAGCTCGAGGCGAGAGTGGCGTGACTCACGGGTGAGCCTGCCCCTCCTACGCAGCCCCCAGCACAGTGACTTTCGGGTGTGTGAAGGTTCAGTGGTGACTGCCCATGGGTGGGGATCTGACTGCCCATGGGTGGGGATCTCAGTCCTACTGTTACTATCTGTGGGATCATGGGCTTGCGATTTCCAAACATCCGTCCCCGTCAATTGTGTTCACCCACCCCATGTGTCATATTCCACCCCTGTATGCATCTTGTTTGTCTTGCCTATTCACCTCCCCAACCTACCTCCCCAAATAAACCTACTTCCTGTACCTCACTTTCCACTCTCACCTGAAAAAAAAAAATAAAGGGCAATCTGTACCCACAAAAAAATTACGCCCCATACATAGCTGCCTATTTCGCACACATGTCCGCTGGACATGTAAACTGATAATTATAATTGGCAGCACAACATACTTTGTTGTCCTCACCCCTCTCCCAGGGGTGGAAGGTTTCAAATTGCACTCTAAATGCATTGCATATGCACAGCTGTTGCTGGTAAAGAAATGGGCAGCTATGGACCTTCCCTACACCAATCCTGCACATCCCGAGCTTGTTTTCCTACTGTCTTTCCCTCTTTGTGCCCCCTTTTTCACCACTTTCCTATCTCCACATTTTATTTCTTTCAAAGAAATTAGCGCGGGGGTTAGCGGGAGTAAGCACTTTTAAGCAGTAGAAAGTGTGTTTGAGTGAGTGTGTGCATGTGTGCACTTAGCGCAAACCCATGCAAACCCGCTTACAACTGCTTAAAACTGCCTTAGTCACTCTATGTCAGGGCCCTTGTTTTGCTCAGCAGCAAAATAGAAAACCTCTGTCAGTCTCAAACCTCAGACATTGAACACACTAGACTGCATGAAGTATGTCTAAGCCACTGCAGATATATAATAACTCGATGCTGAAATAACTATATCATGCATTACAATGAGTGAATGTAAAGGAAAAATAGGAAGGCCATAACACAAAGCTTGTTCTGTGTATCTTTACCAGCAATTGTTGTGGAATTGCATTACATGAGTGTGATGTGAGAAGCAGCTATTCAAGCAGCAAATAATGTTACAGAGGCACTTTACAACCCCCACACAGTATCATAGCAGGACAAACACTGGCATATCTGATTAGAGCAGAGGCCATACATCCTAACTGTGACAACTTTACAGGGATGTCCCTGATTGTGAAACATATTTTAGCTGTGTCCCTCTGAATCCCTCAGAAAAGTACTGACGTCAGTCATAAAGGTTGTTTATTACACAATGAATACTGACAATAATAACAGTAGACACCGCTTGTACTTCATGAAAGGAGTACAAATCCATATGCACTGCTTCACTCAAGTCTACACCTACTGTCCCTATTATGTGTAAGGTGTACCTCACTTATAACTACCCATCACTGACTCCATGCAAAGATGTATCTGAGTGTTCCATAGGCCTGGCAGAGGCACAAATACACAGGCATATAAGCTATTCTGCTGTTACACACTCTGCAAATAGCTTTGGTAGCACCTCCACAAGCATACCCTTATGTAGGGGTACAACACAGAAATACCAAATGATGTAGCCATGTACTGGTAGCAACTGACTGTAACAATGCCATTGTACCAGTCCTGCAAACACCTGTGAGTTGCACAGCCAAAGAATATCAGTGTAACTTCTGGCTACCATCTGGATAGGTTCACAGTTGGGAACTATGCAGACAGACCACCTGCCTTGATAAACTGACAGGTACACACCAATCCTTTAAGTCCAGTAAGATAATATTCACACATTAAGACATAATGCTCTCTGTATGTAAGCATCCTCCCCCACAATTAAAAGATACTTGTGTGTTTAGGGTCTACCAAGGGTATAGGCAGGCATACTCAGTACTGTAATTGTCCAGTTGTCCTGTGAACCCTGTGCTAATGTCAACAATAAAAAACACAAACCCTGCAGAAGTGAGTAGATTAATATTCACAGTATAACAGTTCACAAACAGTTCGTGTGCCAAAAGAATACTTCTCAATAACTACGTTTGTATGGCAGTTAATTATATGAGTGGAAAAGAAACTACATAGTCACATAAATGTTGTGTAAGCATTTGTAGGGGTGAGTAAAACCCTACACTGATAGCTCTGTACTGGAAGTGGCAACAGTCAGGTCTGAGTACAACATGTACATCACTGTCTACACCTCTAGCTTCATTAATAAGACGTATACCAACCTTCCAACTTACACAACAGTGTCCACAGCAAACAAGCATGGGCCCCACTGTGGAAATCTGAAAGGGCCATGCCTACATACCTCAGCAATTTATAGCATTGGGTTGCTATGACAGTGAGTACTGCAATTACCACACAGCAGGCTGTATGCATTTACCAAATGCTGGGCAAGAATTGGTGCAGAGGGCATCACATGCACATGCGCAGATACCTATAAAAGCAGATTGTACTTGCTATCCCCACATGCAATCATTACATTGCACATGTAAGCAACTGTACAACTCCTGTAGAGTAATGACAAACTATAGCACTTTAGAAAAAATATATAATTAAGTAACAAATATATATACTCAATTAAATTAAAAATGACAGTTATTAATTAATAAAAAAGTAATTAATAACCAAAAAGCAAACTTAAGTGAGAACCCTTACTAATTAAAAAAAAAGATAATTGTCAAAGCATACACAGACGGACCTGAAAGGGACAAACAGGTATGTAACAGTTTGTAGTTACTGGCAAGTAGTAGATGTTTATGAATAGTACTGTACATACTCTGAAACATGCATATGTGGCAGCAGTAGGTATGTATGCACTGATGCCATGCATAACTACTGCCATGGAGAAATTGGTGTGTAGCTGTGTGCAGTGGGACATAACTGTGACATATGTAGGTCATCACTATATGTCAAGCATCTGAACATGTTATCAGTGGTCTGTACAGTACTGTGTTTAATGGCAGTTTGTGGGAGTAGTGCAAACACCTATATAAACTTGGATGTCACAGAGTAAGACATGCATGATAGTCACATAATGTGTAGCTTAGCATTGGCAGCTGCTGTACCAGGCTAGTATAGTAATGTATCATTTGCAGCTATATATACTCTTGTACTATTACTGTATGCACATATGTGACAACTGTCCATGTTGTAGCAAGGCCCAACAGGTCATCTGTGAGGTGTACGGACTTACAACAGTGTGGTCCCTGTGTGTGTATGGCACACACGTATGGCAAGATATATATGTGTCGGATATATTAGCATCTGAACATGTGCATAGAGCAAGGGACATACTGCAACTGTTTGTGAAGGGTGAACATTTATATGTTGGTGCAGGTTGTTACGTGCAAACTTATATGTAGTTTGCAGTGTGTGTCAAACAAGACAGCATACAGTGCTGGCATATGACATGTGGTGTTCAAACGCAGTGGGTATGATTTGTCAGGTGTTTAGTCATCCAGATAGGGGGTCCTGCTAAAGATGCATGGGCTGAGAATACCTTCCATGCATTCTGCACAAGACTGTGCAATATCATTACATAACTGTATCCCTCTCAACCTTTGCATAATTGATATTCACACCAGGACAGGTGGACTGTATATGTGCCGATATGTATATCTAAATGTACACCACTGGATGTTCATATGTACGCTCAAGCTCAATGTTGTACACGTATTGCCATCCCTGTTGTTAAAAACCCTGTACCCATGAACTACCACATAGGTGGTAGTCTACTCAACCCTGAAAGTGTGATAAGAGACTATGGGACACAGGTGGACAGTAGTGTCCATTTTGATAATCACAGTGCCACAGTAGTCATGTAAAGTGTGTACGGTCCACATGTCATCATAAAAGGTGTGTCATCCATGGAAATAGAGGTCAGTGTTCCACTGTACTCATCAGTCATAACACCCAACATAGAGTACATGGCCCTGTTGGTAGCACCTCAGAAGACATCCACAGCAACTGTAGATGCCAGACACATACCACACAAAGAGTATTACCTGACTCAAACAGATGCCCTGTGCAAACTGTCTTACAAAACCACAGCTACACTGTGTCACATACTGCCTACCCAGAGGCTACCTCTGCATAACATACAAAGCTAGGCCAAACACACAGGTGTTGGACATGCTCCATGTAAACAGATTAAACTCCATACAAGCTACACACTGTACTGATCTAAACTTTGTAATGTCAAAAAGCAGAACATGCTTGAGTGGTACATGATCATCTCAGACACATAACATACTCTGGAACTAAATACCTATCAGTAGCAAATGAAGGTCCTCATTAGCAGTTGCCATGAATAATCATGATGATTGGATGTGAGATAGGAAACACAACCCGGGAATCACCTCTGTGGCTCTGCATGACAGGGGCACATGAACCTACATTACATGGGTGTTGAAGAGCAGGGTACCATATGGCTAGGCTTCCATAGGCCCTATGGATGATAGCCTATTAGCCACCTAGGACATGATACACACATGCATGTACCTGTTGCACCACATGCTATGTGAGTTTGACTGGGTGTGATGGAGAATGTGTAGGCGAATGTGTCAAAGATGTGTATATGTGTGATAGCCTAGTGGGAAAATGTGTATAACATGGTATGTAGTGTTGTAGCTGTAATCCCAGCAAAAGATACATATGCTATTGCTAGGCAGGAAAAGCAGTATGGCATACGATGTGAAGTAGTCCCATGGTATTGACTGGAGTGTGCCATTGTAGGCTAAAGCAGTACATGTATGCTTATTGATTGTTAACACTAGTGAATACAAATCCCGTATGAACTGTAGTACTACCTGAAGCTGTAGGCCTAAACAGCACAGTATGGTTCATATCCACATTGCTTGGTGACAGTGTTTTGTTTGTTACCTGTAGTCCTCACACATTACATACCTCAGGCATGAGGTTTTGTAGGTGCTGACACACAGTACTGTATGGTACACAGGTAAAACTAATCTGGGTTGCCATACCTTTTTGTCTTGTAGGTATGTCTGATGTGTGTGTGGGTATGCTGTAACATGGCCTCGGTGGTATGTGTGTCACAGGATATAAGTGTATATCTGGCAACATGTATAGTGTAGTACAGCAGTATGCCACCTATAGTGATGAATGTGCACATATGTTACTGAGGGGTTTGCTATCAACAAGTAGCATGGTGTACTGGTAGTACTGTAACGTACTGTACATTCATTTCAATGGATGACAAATGTCTGTATGCATTAGCTTCATATACACTTCCTGTGGCTAAGTGGTGCATTGTGTCACATACAGTGTGCCATGTACTGTTGTATAGTCTTACATAATGGTTTCACTTTGTTGCTGTGCAGAACATGGTTTGGTATATAGTATATGCCAGGCACTGTCAGGCAGTTGTGGTCTGAGCAGTCATATGTGGTATTAAAAGTGTGTATCTACTGACAGCCAACAGGTTTCTGTATATGGCATTTCATTGATGTCTGTACTTTAGAATGTTGTGTGCCACATGACTTGCTCACAATTATCATTTTATTGTCTTCCAGGGACATGTCTCACAACAGGAAACCAGCGTATTCCCCTGAGGAGGGGGAAGTCATTGTAGATGCCCTCATACACCATCACAACCTGCTGTTCTCCAGAACCAGCCAGGACCAGCATGGGTGCACTGCAGTGTGGCAGGATGTTGTCCATCGGGTGAATGATGTAGGCATGCATAACCGGACTTATGAGCAGGTACACCATCACTGCAGTGATTTCATCAGACATGTCCGGCAGCATGCCTCCAATGTCCACAGACAACAGCTTGCCACAGGTGGTGGTGCCGCAACACATCCCCCGTCACCAGAGTGGAAGAGTTGCTGCTCAGCGTGGTGGCTCCTGGCCAACCAGTACAACAGACCTGTGTAATAATGGAGGCCAGAGTCACACAGCACGTCGATACAGAGCATGCAGGTAACATGGCATATCTGTAGACCACTGTTATCCCAATTGTTAGAACATGCATTTATCAGATGTGTACTGTGTATTTAGTAGATGTGGAGCCTGGTGTCATGCAATACTTATAATTTTGGACATTATCTGTATGCCTCTGACTGTCACCTCATGTACTTCTGTAAAATTGCAAACTCACAGCAGCAATGCCATAGTTGTTGACACTGACAAACTGTCTCATATCCTTGCAGGTCCCTCTGGTGTGATAGCAACACAGCATACCATACTGGTGAGTGTTTTACATTCAATATAGCATATAACATGTGCATGTCATAGGAGAGTTGTAGGCCATATACACATGTTAAATACATACACATAGTGCATGCTCTGCATGTTCTCTGTGGGACTATGCACATCCCAGTAACATGAGTAGCTGCCTCAAAGACATGCAATACACAGAGCATCCCAACCAATTGGGGTACACTGTACTGGACATTGTATAGGCAGATTCAATACACATGCACACAACATACACCACTTTGTCATATGCAGTATGTGTTAATATGATACACATGGTGTATGTAGACACCTGCTGTAAGGTCATAATCCAGTATCCCGAATGTCATCAACACAGCACACATACCATACCTGAGGGGTAGCGGCCTATAATGGGGCGGTGTGACATGCGTCAACACACAACACAGTCATGTTAGGCAATGCTCCCTATTGAACACCTGACATGCCCATGTAACATCTGGCTGTGAAATGGTAAATGTATCCAAAGTGGTGCAGGTCAGGTACAGCAAGATAGTTGCCAGTGTGACATACATTAGTAGCCTTGAGTGACCACGTGATGCTGCCTGATGATGGCTCATGGTACTACACTACATCCAGTAACAGTAACTACAGTAATACACATAGCATTCATTGTTATACACCTGACAGTTGTGTGCATCCAGCCATGGTATGTATACCTATGAGTGATGGTGCACAGGACATTGGAAAGCGTTTCAGACTTGGACTGCAATGTTGTGTCCATATACACATTGTGTTCCAGGGTGAGGCCAATCATTGAACAATGCACATGCATCAATGACATGTATACTGTCATCAACAAGGACTCTCTATACTCGCACTGCATGCTGTTGAGCAACACACATTCTGCATGCTGACACGTGTGATAGGGCTCTTTGGCCTGTGATACTGTACTCCACCATCAACCACTAATGAATATGTTCCATATTGCTGTTCGTGTGTGTGTGTGTGTGTGTGTGTGTGTGTGTGTGTGTGTGTGTGTGTGTGTGTGTGTGTGTGTGTGTGTGTCAACTCGACTGAGTAGTGTATTTGTGTGCATGTGTGCATGTGTGCATGTGTTCATGTGTGCATGTGTTCATGTGTGCATGTGTGCATGTGTTCATGTGTTCATGTGTTCAAGTGTGCATGTGTTCATGTGTGCATGTATGTATGTGTGCATGTGTGCATGTGTTCATGTGTTCTTGTGTTCATGTGTTCATGTGTGCATGTGTGCATGTGTTCATGTGTGCATGTTTGCATGTGTTCATGTGTGCATGTGTTCATGTGTTCATGTGTGCATGTGTGCATGTATGCATGTGTGCTAACATCCTGTACAGATGGTAAAGTGTGTTTCCTGTCTCCCTCTCACAGGTGCTGAAGTATTGTTGGATGAGTGCAGCAGGGAACCTGAAGTCACTGACACAAATAGTGGACATGATGATACATGTGTTGTGGCATAGGCAGGTTTGACAGGGTCTGTCATTGGTCTGCCAATTGATAGTACACAGCTTTCCACACCATCCATGCGCACATACATACTGCCAATATATCCCTCAACACAAATGGCCTTAGCTGAGGAACAGCATACAGTAGGCATTGACCAGGAGAGTGTGGTATCTATGGCACATGCAACCCCACACAGCAGTCATGCCCAGACACCTGGTACAGTACCACATAGGCATATGTCCAGGGGTTCTCGTGGGAGCACTGCTGGTCATAATGCCCCTGGCAGACGTGCCCCCACAGGTCTCACAACCTCAAGTATGTTCCGGGCTGTTATGCAAGCACAGGCATGTATGGAATGTTACACCAGGCAGGGACTAAGGGCGCAGAGGCCTAATAATACTGCTATCAATGACAGTATCCGTGACCTTGCCGGTGCCATCCGTAATTACACCGATGTCATTGATAGACGTTGGGGGGAGACACTAGATGTCCTCCACAATGCGATGTCCATGTGCCAGGACAGTGCAGGACGGCTAAGACATCCACGTGGACATATGCCAGCAACATCATCAGCTGGCAGTCATTGTGGATGACACACAAGTCACAACCACTTCTGTAGTGGCAGTACCAGCCCCAGCAATGTTGTGGCTGGGCTGTTGGTAGACCGTGAAAGATGACCACGTGCACGTGGCTCTTGCCAGTCCCAGCAGGGACATGGGTCCAGTCAACATCCCTCTGCCTCTGACGATAGTACCCAGTCTGGCTTAGTACCCGATACTGTCCGTGTCACCCCTGCCAGGTGCAGGTACTATGTCTATGGCCGGAGACAGTGATCTGTACAGCCTGGCAGGTACAGTCTGTGGCTATCCCACAACTTCCCGTATTTGGCAGCCACAAGGGGGAACTGTGTGCATGCAGACACACACACATAAAACCAACACCTAGGGCTAACACATACACACACACACTGCATCAACACTGACCCATACTGTACTGTTGTCCCTCACACACACACACATGCACACACACACACATACATGTCAATTGGATGGGTCATTGTCGGGCTCTGGCAAACCAATAACACACCCTGTGCATATGATGAAACTGTGCCACCTCCTGTCATCTGTGACATTGATGCAGGAACAGGCTAACATGGTGCTGATGCACAGGGTGACCTAATTGCAGTGTAGCAATGTTAGCATGTTGTCAATAGTAAAGTGTAATTATATCCTTGTAGGTATATCTGAGCAGGCATGATGCATCAAAGCTATGATTATCAATGTAGTATTGTTTACACCAGTTTTAATTCCAAACATGTATTGGCCGCCCATGTGCCACTTGGTTGATGTGTGTGGTACTGGCAGCATGTGTTGGTGAGTGTACATTACGTGTGTGATGTGTGCGGTACAGATTTGCAGGTGTACATTTGTGAACATGGTGGAGGTGCACTGTCTGCATGTACGTGCATGGTGGACACATGGGAAGGGTGACATGCCCTGTATTACACTGTGTTAACACTTCATATTTCCTATTGGTGGCCAGTATGCATTTTGCTACAGATATGTTACAACTTGGGTACACATGAGTGTATGACATGGTAAAACACTATGCTGTGGGTGATACTGTTAATATCGGTCATTGGTTTGCATTCTGGTAATGTACATAACCTCAACAGCCTGATTTTAAACAATCGTTAGATGATGTCTTGACAAGTGACACACAGCTGTGGGATACGCAGTAGCATTTGAATCCTTCCGGTACTGTACTATACCAGTTACCAGTGGTATTGACTGCCACACATTCCCGTGACCACTCCTGTTTGGCATGTGGCCATTCCAGGTACAAGCAGACACACTAGAGATATGTCTGTCCACATCTGGTAATGCATACAGTGGCCTACAATGCATTCTCCGGATTAGACACTTATCTTCCACAAGGGTGTCATACAGACAGATACCTGTTGACAAACCCGTGCTGTGAAGCTATGAGCCAACTATAGCATAGTCATCCACATTTATTATACATAGTATCCTGACAGTACCACATTGGTAGTAGCCCACAACATGTAGCAGGGGTACCGATGTGTACATACAGCCACATGTGATGTCATCCGTCCTTTGATATTCACATTCCCAAAGGTATGCTGATGTCTCTCAGTGTATCACATAAGCAATAAGGGGTCTGTATGCATATCCACGGAGTTGTTGTACACCTATAATGAATGCCCATTATTGACAGACTGTGTTGTGTTTGAACATGTCTGGAATATGCCCCAGGCATAAACCCTCACTCACACTATCCTATAGCAACTGTCATGTGTGTGTGTGACACACATGACCTAGGACACCGATCAGTACAGTGGTTGGACTTGTCACATACATATGTATGTGACCTATGGTCTGAGAAGCAGCAGCACCAACTGTCAATGGTAACAGATGTATTTGTGTTGAAAGGAGGCTTCACACCTATGAAGTGATTGAGGTCACATGTACATATATGTCTTTGCCACACAGTTACCAACTGAGGTCACATGTACATATGTGTATTTGCCACACAGATACCTGAAGTGTGCAATGCACATACTGTTGTTTTACTGATATGTCATACAGTAGTAAAAGCAAAACCCACAACACATTGATCAACAGTGTCACACATACACACTCAGCAATTGCAGGATTCAAACCCCTACCTAACTATGTTATGATACTAGAGAGATACGCATTAACACAACGCACTACATGCTTTACTGGGTGTTTACATTTCCACTGCTGTATTTGTGGGATACTGACATCATCAGACTTGGCAAAGAGGAATTTACCTCTTTTAATGTGTTTTCACAGTCTCCAAAAAGGCAACTCCTTTCAAAGGAAATCACACACACACATACTCATTGCAGGATTTAAACCCCTACCTATCAATGTTATGATACGTGTGAGATATGCATTAACACGACACGCTATATGCTTTACTGGCAGTTTTCCTTTCCACTGCTGTATTTGTGTGATGCTGACATCATCAGACTTGCCAAAGAGGAATATACCTCTTGTAATGTGTTTTCCCAGTCTCCAAAAAGGCCACTCCTCTCAGAGGAAAGCACACACACACCCTACACAAACTCAGCAATTGCAGGATTCAAACCCCTACCTAACTATGTTATGATACTTGAGAGATATGCATTAACACTACGCTCTATATGCTTTATTGGAGGTTTTTCTTTCCACTGCTGAATTTGTGTGATGCTGACATCATCAGACTTGGCAAAGAGGAATTTACCTCTTTTAATGTGTTTTCACTGTCTCCAAAAAGGCCACTCTTCTCAAAGGAAATGACACACACACATACACCCCACAGACACACACTCAGCTATTACAGGATTCAAACCCCTACCTAACTATGCTATGATACTTGAGAAATATGACGCGCGCTATATGCTTTACTGGGAGTTTTCTTTTCCACTGCTGTATTTGTGGGATGCTGACATCATCAGACTTGCCAAAGAGGAATATACCTCTTTTAATGTGTTTACACAGTTTCCAGAAAGGCCACTCCTCTCAAAGGAAATCACACACACACACACACACACACACACACACACACACACACACACACACCCCAACATACACAAACACAATCACTTAGCAATTGCAGGATTCAAATCCCTACCTAACTATGTTATGATACTAGAGGGATATGCATTAACACGGTGCGCTATATGCTTTACTGGGTGGTTTTTATTCTCCTGCTATATTTGTAGGATGCTGACATCATCAGACTGGACAGGTGGTGGTGCCGCAACACATCCCCCGTCACCAGAGTGAAAGAGCTGCTCCTCAGCATGGTGGCTCCTGGCCAACCAGTACAACAGACCTGTGTAATAATGGATGCCAGTGTCACACAGCACGTCGATACAGAGCATGCAGGTAACATGGCATATCTGTAGACCACTGTTATCCCAATTGTTAGAACATGCATTTATCAGATGTGTACTGTGTATTTAGTAGCTGTGGAGCCTGGTGTCATGCAATACCTATAATTTTGGACATTATCTGTATGCCTCTGACCGTCACCTCATGTACTACTGTAAAATTGCAAACTCACAGCAGCAATGCCATAGTTGTTGACACTGACAAACTGTCTCATATCCTTGCAGGTCCCTCTGGTGTGATAGCAACACAGCATACCATACTGGTGAATGTTTTACATTCAATATAGCATATAACATGTGCATGTCATAGGAGAGTTGTAGGCCATATACACATGTTAAACACATACACATAGTGCATGCTCTGCATGTTCTCTGTGGGACTATGCACATCCCAGTAACATGAGTAGCTGCCTCAAACACATGCAATACACAGAGCATCCCAACCAATTGGGGTACACTGTACTGGACATTGTATAGGCAGAGTCAATACACATGCACACAACATACACCACTTTGTCATATGCAGTATGTGTTAATATGATACACATGGTGTATGTAGACACCTGCTGTAAGGTCATACTCCAGTATCCCAAATGTCATCAACACAGCACACATACCATACCTGAGGGGTAGCGGCCTATAATGGGGTGGTGTGACATGCGTCAACACACAACACAGTCATGTTAGGCAATGCTCCCTATTGAACACCTGACATGCCCATGTAACATCTCGCTGTAAAATGGTAAATGTATCCAAAGTGGTGCAGGTCAGGTACAGCAAGATAGTTGCCAGTGTGACATACATTAGTAGCCTTGAATGACCACGTGATGCTGCCTGATGATGGCTCATGGTACTACACTACATCCAGTAACAGTGACTACAGTAATACACATAGCATTCATTGTTATACACCTGACAGTTGTGTGCATCCAGCCATGGTATGTATACCTATGAGTGATGGTGCACAGGACATTGGAAAGCGTTTCAGACTTGGACTGCAATGTTGTGTCCATCTACACATTGTGTTCCAGGGTGAGGCCAATCATTGAACAATGCACGTGCATCAATGACATGTATACTGTCATCAACAAGGACTCTCTACACTCGCACTGCATGCTGTTGAGCAACACACATCCTGCATGCTGACACGTGTGATAGGGCTCTTTGGCCTGTGATACTGTACTCCACCATCAACCACTAATGAATATGTTCCATATTGCTGTTGGTGTGTGTGAGTGTGTGTGTGTGTGTGTGTGTGTGTGTGTGTGTGTGTGTGTGTGTGTGTGTGTGTGTGTGTGCCAACTCGACTAAGTAGTGTATTTGTGTGCATGTGTGCATATGTGCATGTGTTCATGTGTGCATGTGTTCATGTGTGCATGTGTGCATGTGTTCATGTGTGCATGTGTGCATGTGTTCATGTGTTCATGTGTTCAAGTGTGCATGTGTGCATGTGTGCATGTGTGCATGTGTGCATGTGTTCATGTGTTCATGTGTGAATGTGTGCATGTGTGCATGTGTTCATGTGTGCATATGTTCATGTGTGCATGTTTGCATGTGTTCATGTGTGCATGTGTTCATGTGTTAATGTGTGCATGTGTGCATGTGTGCTAACATCCTGTACAGATGGTAAAGTGTGTTTCCTGTCTCCCTCTCACAGGTGCTGAAGTATTGTTGGATGAGTGCAGCAGGGAACCTGAAGTAACTGACACAAATAGTGGACATGATGATACATGTGTTGTTGCACAGGCAGGTTTGACAGGGTCTGTCATTGGTCTGCCAATTGACAGTACACAGCTTTCCACACCATCCATGTGCACATACATACTGCCAATATATCCCTCAACACCAATGGCCTTAGCTGAGGAACAGCATACAGTAGGCATTGACCAGGAGAGTGTGGTATCTATGGCACATGCAACCCCACACAGCAGTCATGCCCAGACACCTGGTACAGTACCACATAGGCATATGTCCAGGGGTTCTCGTAGGAGCACTGCTGGTCATAATGCCCCTGGCAGACGTGCCCCCACAGGTCTCACAACCTCAAGTATGTTCCGGGCTGTTATGCAAGCACAGGCACGTATGGAACATTACACCAGGCAGGGACTAAGAGCGCAGAGGCCTCATAATACCGCTGTCAATGACAGTATCCGTGACCTTGCCGGTGCCATCCATAATTACACCGATGTCATTGATAGACGTTGGGGGGAGACACTAGATGTCCTCCACAATGTGATGTCCATGTGCCAGGACAGTGCAGGACGGCTAAGACATCCACATGGACATATGCCAGCAACATCATCAGCTGGCAGTTATTGTGGACGACACAAAAGTCCCAACCACTTCCGTATTGGCAGTACCAGCCCCAGCAATGTTGTGGCTGGGCTGTTGGTAGACCGTCCAAGATGACCACATGCACGTGGCTCTTGCCAGTCCCAGCAGGGACATGGGTCCAGTCAACATCCCTCTGCCTCTGATGATAGTACCCAGTCTGGCTTAGTACCTGATACTGTCCGTGTCACCCCTTTCAGGTGCAGGTACTGTGTCCGTGGCCAGAGACAGTGATCTGTACAGCCTGGCAGGTACAGTCTGTGGCTGTCCCACAACTTCCCGTGTTTGGCAGCCACAAGGGGGAACTGTGTGCATGCAGACACACACACACATAAAACCAACACCTAGGGCTAACACATACACACACACATTGCATCAACACTGACCCATACTGTACTGTTGTCCCTCACACACACACATGCACACACACACACATACATGTCAATTGGATGGGTCATTGTCGGGCTCTGGCAAACCAATAACACACCCTGTGCATATGATGAAACTGTGCCACCTCCTGTCATCTGTGACATTGATGCAGGAACAGGCTAACATGGTGCTGATGCACAGGGTGACCTAATTGCAGTGTAGCAATGTTAGCATGTTGTCAACAGTAAAGTGTAATTATATCCTTGTAGGTATATCTGAGCAGGCATGATGCATCAAAGCTATGATTATCAATGTAGTATTGTTTACACCAGTGTTAATTCCAAACATGTATTGGCCGCCCATGTGTCACTTGGTTGATGTGTGTGGTACTGGCAGCATGTGTTGGTGAGTGTACATTACGTGTGTGATGTGTGCGGTACAGATTTGCAGGTGTACATTTGTGAACATGGTGGAGGTACACTGTCTGCATGTACGTGCATGGTGGACACATGGGAAGGGTGACATGCCCTGTATTACACTGTGTTAACACTTCATATTTCCTATTGGTGGCCAGTATGCATTTTACAACACATATGTTACAACTTGGGTACACATGAGTGTATGACATGGTAAAACACTATGCTGTGGGTGATACTGTTAATATCGGTCATTGGTTTGCATTCTGGTAATGTACATAACCTCAACAGCCTGATTTTAAACAATCGTTAGATGATGTCTTGACAAGTGACACACAGCTGTGGGATACACAGTAGCATTTGAATCCTTCCGGTACTGTACTGTACCAGTTACCAGTGGTATTGACTGCCACACATTCCCATGACCACTCCTGTTTGGCATGTGGCCATTCCAGGTACAAGCAGACACACTAGAGATATGTCTGTCCACATCTGGTAATGCATACAGTGGCCTACAATGCATTCTCCGGATTAGACACTTATCTTCCACAAGGGTGTCATACAGACAGATACCTGTTGACAAACCCGTGCTGTGAAGCTATGAGCCAACTATAGCATAGTCATCCACATTTATTATACATAGTATCCTGACAGTACCACATTGGTAGTAGCCCACAACATGTATAGCAGGGGTACCGATGTGTACATACAGCCACATGTGATGTCATCCATCCTTTGATATTCACATTCCCAAAGGTATGCTGATGTCTCTCAGTGTATCACATAAGCAATAAGGGGTCTGTATGCATATCCACAGAGTTGTTGTACACCTATAATGAATGCCCATTATTGACAGACTGTGTTGTGTTTGAACATGTATGGAATATGCCCCAGGCATAAACCCTCACTCACACTATCCAATAGCAACTGTCATGTGTGTGTGTGACACACATGACCTAGGACACCAATCAGTACAGTGGCTGGACTTGTCACATACATATGTATGTGACCTACGGTCTGAGAAGCAGCAGCACCAACTGTCAATGGTGACAGATGTATTTGTGTTGAAAGCAGGCTTCACACCTATGAAGTGATTGAGGTCACATGTACATATATGTCTTTGCCACACAGTTACCAACTGAGGTCACATGTACATATGTGTATTTGCCACACAGATACCTGAAGTGTGCAATGCACATACTGTTGTTTTACTGATATGTCATACAGTAGTAAAAGCAAAACCCACAAGACATTGATCAACAGTGTCACAGATACACACTCAGCAATTGCAGGATTCAAACCCCTACCTAACTATGTTATGATACTAGAGAGATACGCATTAACACAATGCACTACATGCTTTACTGGGTGTTTACATTTCCACTGCTGTATTTGTGGGATACTGACATCATCAGACTTGGCAAAGAGGAATTTACCTCTTTTAATGTGTTTTCACAGTCTCCAAAAAGGCAACTCCTTTCAAAGGAAATCACACACACACATACTCATTGCAGGATTTAAACCCCTACCTATCAATGTTATGATACTTGTGAGATATGCATTAACACGACACGCTATATGCTTTACTGGCAGTTTTCCTTTCCACTGCTGTATTTGTGTGATTCTGACATCATCAGACTTGCCAAAGAGGAATATACCTCTTGTAATGTGTTTTCCCAGACTCCAAAAAGGCCACTCCTCTCAGAGAAAAGCACACACCCCTACACAAACTCAGCAATTGCAGGATTCAAACCCCTACCTAACTATGTTATGATACTTGAGAGATATGCATTAACACTACGCTCTATATGCTTTACTGGAGGTTTTTCTTTCCACTGCTGAATTTGTGGGATGCTGACATCATCAGACTTGGCAAAGAGGAATTTACCTCTTTTAATGTGTTTTCACCACTGTCTCCAAAAAGGCCACTCTTCTCAAAGGAAATGACACACACACATACACCCCCATGGACACACACTCAGCTATTACAGGGTTCAAACCCCTACCTAATTATGCTATGATACTTGAGAAATATGCATTAACACGACGTGCTATATGGTTTACTGGGAGTTTTCTTTTCAACTGCTGTATTTGTGGGATGCTGACATCATCAGACTCGCCAAAGAGGAATATACCTCTTTTAATGTGTTTACACAGTCTCCAGAAAGGCCACTCCTCTCAAAGGAAATCACACACACACACACACACACACACACACACACCCAACACACACACACACACACAAACACACGCACTTAGCAATTGCAGGATTCAAATCCCTACCTAACTACGTTATGATACTAGAGGGATATGCATTAACACGGTGCACTATATGCTTTACTGGGTGGTTTTTATTCTCCTGCTATATTTGTAGGATGCTGACATCATCAGACTGGACATGGTTATGTGTGTGCACTTTGTTTTATGCAATCCCAGGACTGAACCATGTGGGTCAGCAGGTGTTAACAGCTTGAACAGGACTACACAATTCATAGCTTGTGTGATCTATCTGGGGAGTAATTGCCATTCCTTCATATGACAATACATATTTATGCACAGATTGTTGATTTTGTGGATACGACATGTGTCTGGGATGTTGATAAAGGGCTATTCAAAGTCTATGTGGGACGTGTGTAGCTCCTTTCAGTGATGTATGTCCTGGGTGGCTGCCTTGCATACAGTCTAGCAGGTTTGGGAACCACAATCTGCCCATGAACATACCACAGTTGGTAGGGTTGTGTGTTTGTTGGCTTTCAATAGCTCTGTTTATGACTTCAGTCATAATGGACTCCATGGCCTTGCAGTTCAGACTTCATAGGCTTATAGGACTAAAGTTCCCATGGTCTGTTGTGCACCAACACTTGTGGGATGTGCCATATGTTTCTGTAACACATTCAACAGTTTCAGATCCTGTAGAGAGGGTGAGGCTCAACAGACTGTTCAGGTGCAGGGTCTGTTTGTTCTGCAGTTCACTTATGACACATGTAAGGAAACAATGTAATCCAATTGATGCCATGTTTTTGGCTTTGGGAGGAGCTGTTTACCCATTCTACATGTGATATCTCCTGGTATGATGATAGGGCCTTTTGTCAGTGGGAGGTGGGTATGTATATATGGGCCTGTCTGACAGTATGTCGGCATTGTCAGTCAGGTGCAGTTGGCCCTGACTCAGGACATTTATGAGTGCACATTGCTATTTATGACATAGCTGAAGGAGGCGTCATGGTTCTGTCTGGACTCCATCGCAGATAATCTTTCCAAAACAACAACAAACATGAGCACTAAACCCCTGTTATACTCTTTTACACACTTAACACCCTACTGATCCTTTGTGATCAGTCAACAGGGTATGTCATCATAATATCCTGACATGTCCAAAGGTCAGTTTTGTGTGTACTCTCCAGTACAGCTGGTGAATATTTGAATTTTGACGCAATGTTACAACTGCCTTATGTACACAGGCAACCCACTCTTCCTCCCAACAAGCTCAGATATATGTGAGAGATGCAACTA
This sequence comes from Protopterus annectens, assembly GCF_019279795.1. NCBI lineage: Eukaryota > Metazoa > Chordata > Ceratodontiformes > Protopteridae > Protopterus > Protopterus annectens. The sequence goes on along the minus strand of NC_056725.1, from coordinate 779,685,031 downwards.
TATGGACAAATAGGAGGCTGAGCTCTCTTGACACATGACTGGCACAGTCTATCAGGTGGTGAAGGTAACCACACACACCAAAAATCCAGTCTCACATTGATCTATAGCGACAGCAAACAAAAGTACAGTACCACACTAAAACATACTCAAAGGCTCTAAATGAACTCTGCCTAAGCAAAAGAGACCTCCAAAGTAGACACACAAACAACTGCTACCCCACAACAATACCCACATATTACATAGTTCACAAAGTCAGTGTGCCACACAGTCACTGCCCTTAGGGCTAAACAACACACCTAATACACTTGTAATAGATGACTCTTATTGTCAGACATACTGACGTCCCACTCACCAGGCTGAACAAGCAGAAGGTCACTTTGAGCTGTCTGTCGGGTGCCAGGATCTGCCACATAACACATGCACTCAGGTCACCCCAAAGCAAGTACAAATATGGCTTCATCATTGTCCATGCTGGTGTGAATGACCTCAGACATTCCTCCCTGGACTACATGACATGAGACATAGGGGAGCTCTCTGATCATGTAGCCCAGGCCAGTATGACCCTGAACTTGTGTAGCATCTTACCCTCACCAAGAATGATGTCACAGTATACAGACCAACTGGTCACATTTAACAGTTGGCTAACATATTGTTATCATTCAAAGGGGATACAGTGTCTGTCAGCCTGGGATGACATGCTCGACATGCCACGTAGCTTTGCTATGGGCAGCTTGCACCTGTCTCCCATAGACTTTCGAATACTGGCCAAGGCTCATGCCACCCCCATAGTGGCTTTTTTAAGCAAGGCTCAAAAGACAAACCCACCTCCATAGACGTTACAAGGTAAAAGAAACTAAGGGTAATGCTGATCAACAACAGATGTCTAACCCTCAAAATGCATGCACTCAGGACTCTCCTCAGTATGGAGAATGTCAATATCTGTGCAGTAACAGACACCTGGTTCAGGCTCACAAAAGCACACCAGCACTACCAGGTTATACTGCATACCATGCTTTTCAGACACAAAACTCGGACCGGACAACAAAAATAGGGGGAGTATCCATATACATCACAGATACACACATCTCCAGGTTAGTAGCATTGCACAAAGCATCGGAGACCATACATGTGCAACTTACAGTGGGCAGAACTGCCTTTCAGTTTGTAGCCTGCTACAGATCACACTCACAAACTCAGGAACCCCACTCAGTATTCCTGGGAACACTTGAGAATATGAAGGTCTCTCCGAACACCACTATATTGGGTGACGTCAACTACCCAACATTGACTGGGAATACTACTCAAGCCCCAACACCCTCGCCCAACAGTTGCGAGAAAATGTAAACTCAAATGCTATGGCACAACTGGTCACCACACCCACAAGAGGGGAAAATATATCGGACCTGATCATCACCAACATGGGGATTCTATGTTCCACAACAAAGGTATACCCCTCATTGGTTAGGTCAGACCATACATTTACCTCACTGGACATCCATATCCCATACACACACCGATCCTAGGTAATCTTGGTGAAGAACTTCTCAGAAGCGAGTGTCACACTTCTCCATACCAAGGTGGTATGCTTCAAAGACCCTGGGACAGTGGTAAATACAGATCAGACCGCTGAATCCTTTACAAACGCATTCTATGGACACCTACTGAAATGCATGGATCATGCTATCACAAATAACAATATGACTCACTCCTCCAAAGGCAGGGGACCTATCTGGTGGACCCCGGCTATTAATAAGCTATGCAACGAAAGGAGGGGGCTACTACATGATAGAGCACAAACCTAAAAAGGGAAGGCATCTCTGATCACTACTAGCAAAAAGATACGATCAATCATGAATTCATCTAAGGGACGCTTCTAACAAAAAATTGCACCAGACACTAAGGACAATCACAAGGCCTTCTTTAGTTATGTCAGGAACATGGGTGGAAACTCCCAGATATGCTGTGAGTTACTGCATAATGACAATACATACACTGAACCCACACACATTGCTAACATCCTGGCAAACAGGTTCAGTGCAAATGTCTCCCCCCATCCCCACTAAAGAGCAAATGTCCATCACAACAGAGTGTAGCCTCCCTGACATCACAGATGAACAGGTGAGTGCTGCCCTATCCAAAGCAGACAACACAGCATCAATGGGACCAGACGGTGTCCCAGCCTGTGTCTTACACAAGATTCAGGACGAACGCAACACTCACATTAAGTCACTGTTCAATATCAGAGTCACTACAGGATATGTACCCAAGGAACGGCATACAGCAACAGTGGTCCCGCTACACAGAGGTCATGCCACAATGGACCCCAGACAATATCGCCCTATAAGCCTAAGTAGCCTGGTCTGCAAAGCTATGGAGCGTATGATCATGGAACTCATACACATAGACATCGGGAACCTACAGACACTGTATCCTACACAATTCAGCTTTGTTGTGGCCAGATCTTGCCTCTTGAACCTGTTTGACTTCTTTAAACAGTTACCAGGTCCATAGGCATTGTGAAGGTTGTCCACACAGCCTACCTGGACCTCGCAAAAACCTTCAACACAATACTCCACTCGGGCATTATACATAAGCTCACAAGCTTCGATATTGACACATACGTCACAAGATGGATTGCTAACTTGATCTGGGATAGCACCCACATGGTCAGTATTGCAGGTGCCATGTCTGACTATACACCAGTTACACGTGGCATCCCACAAGGCTCAGTCCTGGGACCTCTCTTGTTCAGTATATATTTCTGTGATGTACAGGCTAACACAGGAGAACTATGGCTGACCATGTTCGCAGATGACTGCAAACTGGGTGCCATAATCAACTCTCCAGCTGGCACAAGCATCCTCAAAAAGGGCCTCACAGAGATGGATAACTGGTGCCAGAGCCATGGCCTACAGCTAAATGCCATTAGATGCATAGTCATCCACTTTGGGAATAACAACATGGCCACACATTACCACATATGTGGTAATTCATTATGTACGATAGGAGCTGTTAGGGATTTGGGGACACAAGTAGTTAGTACTCTCGCCTTTGACAATCACGTTGTCAAAGTGGTTAGACAGACCTTCTATATAGCCCACCTTATCCCATAAGATTTCACATCTAGATCAAGTGAGGTCATTGTGCCCCTATACTCATCAGGCCCATGCTTGGATACAATGCCCCATTTGGGATGTACCTTACCCGACACCTGCAGCAACTGTAATGGCCACAACATTACCTCACAAAGTAGATCTAGGGACTCACACAGATGCCCTGCGCAGTTCCACTAATGTAACTCCAGCTCTACTCAGTCACTTACCACCTACTCGGATGTGATCTGTGCCTGTTGTTTAAAGCTATGTCCAACCCAGAATTAATGGACATGCTCCACCTCAGGATATCTGAATCTCTTAGAGCTACATGCTCCAAGGACGTAAACCTCAGCACAGATATTGATAGGACATGCTGGAGGGACAGATTCCTATCCCAGAGGCTCCACTCACTCTGGAATGAGATCCCAGTCCCGCATATGCACAGCCCACCACTGACCACCTACAGGAGACATCCTGACATGTGTATGGGTGATCATATGTTTACCCCTGGGATATCTTCTGGGTCCCTGCTAGACAGAGGCACAATAAACTAAACGTAAATGGCCTATCTTGTGTGACCTACTATTCATAGGCACAGTCTACTAATCTAACAGGGTTGCAAAAGCCAAACACACTCTGGCTAGGCTTATACATGCCCTAGAGCAGATAGCCTTGTATCAACCTATGAACCTATGATAATGTTCGGGATGCACATTGTTTATTGATGATACTGATTGCAGGTTTTGTTTCTTCTTTACTTTCCCATTTTCTTTGAACAACCTAGGTATCTGCAGAACATATTTGATTATGACAGGGTTCCACTTTATTATATATGTGTCTGTTGTCATATAACTGTGTGCACAAGGCAGATTGCTGGATAGTGAGAGGTTCCTGGGTTAACACATGCAACTGCCGGATATGTGTGGGCCACTGCTGTACTCAGACATGGCCTAAGTGTGTGAGCATGCCCAATTCGGACTTTCAGTGTTTTGTTGACTGACATTTGTCTCATTTATTCAAGTGTGTGAGCATGCCCAGTGTGACATTTCAGTATGTTGCTGCCTGAGGTCCACTACATTTGTTGATGTGTGTGAACATGACCAATATTAACATTGATAATATATGTGTGTTGAAAATAAGGTTCTATTCCTACTGCAGGACTCACCTTTGTGTCATTACTTGAAGGGGATTATGCTATGCCTGCAGGGTTACCATGAGATACTTTGCATAGACTTATCAACATTTATTCATACAGGCTGACCACTTAAATACTGTCATGGTTTAGTGGTTCTGTACTATGACTGTAATGCACAGTATTCTGGGTTCGAGGCCTCGCAGTGCTTTATATTTTCATACTGAGCAAACCAGACTGCTTAAGGGCCAGTAGAGCAAATATGAGCATGTTGGCTTTTGTTCGGCTATGCCCAACTTAGACCAAGCTTGTCCAACATTGCTCAACATTAACCACCATTGCTGAACGTTGGCCAATATTGGTCAACATTGACCACAGTTGTGCTAGTTAGTGTGTGCAATTTTGTTTACATATACTGAATGGTGGTAAAAGCTGTTTACCACTGATTTATATTGCTTAACACATGGCTATCATGCCTCAGGTGGTGCTGCAGGGCTGCCTATCTAGGATGCACATACTACACTCCCTATACATGTTTGAAAACAGGTAGTGTCAAGTTAGGCTTCCCTTTTACTGTATGTGCGTGTCAGAGACAGGTATCATTTCCAGGGTTCCTACTGAGCCAGTGTATGTGCTATGCCTTGCCTCTTTGCCAAGGCCAAAGCATACTGGGCAGGCCTCCTTCTGCCTTCTGGGGCAGGCTCAGGTTGTTCCTCCTCTGAGTCATGCTCTGCCTGTGATGGCCTTGGCAATGGTGGGGGGCTGTTTGGCTCGGTCCTATGCTGGTCCTGCTGCAGCTGTTTTCGCAGGATCATATTATGTAGCATAGCACATACCATGACAATTTGGGTACATGTAGTTGGTGAGTACTGCAAGGCTCCACCAGATGTGTCCAGGCACTGGAACCGTGACTTGAGCATCCCAAACACATGCTCTATTACATTACGTGTTTGTGCATGTGCCTCATTATGGCATTCCTGTTCAGGTGTGTGCGCGTTTCTGATGGGTATCATCAGCCATGGCTCCAGTGCATAGCCAGCATCCCCCAGTAGGTGACCATGTGGGATGTCCCCATTGGCAAATGTCTGGTACAGCTATGTCAGATGCCAGATATGGGAATAATGGTAGCTTCCAGGGCAGCCAGCACACACATTCAGTATTATGCCCTGGGCATCACACACGACCTGGCAGTTGATGGACGGGAAGCCCTTGCAGTTGAAGTAGACCCTACCCCGCTCACCAGCTGGTGCTTTGATGCATATATGCGTGCAGTCTATTGCACCCACTACCTCAGGGTATTCCGCTATTTTCTGGAAGAGACACATATTGCTGGCCAATACCTCATGGGAATTGGGGAAATATACATGATCACCGACATGTGTTGACATGGCATCCAGGAACTGGTGCAGTACCCTGGATGCTGATGCCTGTGATATCCCCATCTTATCACCAGTTGGTCTCTAGAAGGTACCTGTTGCTAATATTCTTAGGCCAAAACATACCTTGGTTTCCATTGGGATGGGTTCCCCTCTGTTGGTTCTGTGTGTGAGGTGTGGCCTGCACAGCTCAACAATTTGCTGCATGAGGTCTCTGTCCACTCTATAGCACTCCACTATCTCCAGCTCATGTAGCCCCTGATAGGTTACCCTGGGCCTGTACACTCTTCTCCGTCTCCTCACTGTGGGTTGTCCAGCAGCATTCTCATTGTCACCACCCTCAGCATGTTGCATATGTCGCCTTATAACAGCAATGGCAGCCCCTAACATTTTTTTTGTCTCAGTAAAGCTTTTTTAGTTTTCACTTCTATTAGCTTACTGCAGTGTTGCAGTGTCTCTGAGAGAAAAATAGTGGAATGTTGTTTGCTGAGTTTTAAGTGCTGGGCTGTGCTGAGCTAATGTACTGCCTGTGTAATTGGCTGATTCTGATTGTTTTCACCTGCTTGCTCTGCAGTACTCCCTGGTTAACTTCCTACTATTTGTTGTGCTTCCTTTTCCCTTTCTGTTTCCTCAGGGTGGCAACACTGTGCACACAAGCGCAAACACGTGCACACCAGCTCACACGTGTGCACATATGCTTACACGGACTGCAAATTGCTTATTCTTGCTTAAACACGTGCACACAGGTGCTAATGCGCACACTACTTTAAACAACCTTACACATGCTTACTCCGGCTTACACGGGTGCACACAGGCACACGCATGCACACAGGTGCACACGCGTGCACACAGTCTTACTTGGATGTACGGATGCGCACATGCACCTAAACACATTGTAAGCACTTCTGCGAGAAACTTTAGTGTTATCCATGGCATACACCTTCAATTTCTTGCCTTTAGCTAGGGTACCTGTTGACACACCTCTTCAAGTGATTAGTAACTGACAGCAAACACATGCCACTCTGCTCCAATGAGCTTCACTTCTTTCATAATACCCCACTCATGATGTCATCTTTCTTCTACTCTGATACTCCCCTTATCCTACTCCTACACTCCACTGACTGTGCTCATTTGCTATGTAAACTTGCAATTCACTGTCCTTACCCTCATTTGCATAGGATTGCCTACTAATGCTTGGTTACATCTCTTAGACTGAGCTTCCCCATGTTGTCTTCGGCTGCCATTCACTTGCATTGTTATTTAAGAATTAAACTAAAATCCACATTTGTGGATTTTAATTATTGGTTTTCTGCTTTTTAGAGCGCAGTGCATTTGCTCGGCGCTGCGCGACGCTTAAACATCGGCGATCAGGATAAAAAAATTAACTTTTATTTTTATTTTGCATCGGTGAACATTGACAATGGCTGTATTTTTGGACATTGGCATGCTTCTTCAACTGGATGCATCCTTTTGGTGGAGCTGTCATGGCTCCATTTTGTTATTTGCAGAACCGTACTCAGTTGTCAACTGAGTACATTTCTGCAAATAACACTACTCTTACTCGGACAGGTTCGGGTTTCCTGGATTGCAAATTTACCTCATTTGCATAGTTTTCGCCTGCAATAGAGGTAATTTGCATATCCTAGCCCTGTCCGTGTAAGAGTCGTTTTAGGTGCTGTGTTGCACATCCCTACCAGCTGTTCCTGGATCGCTCAGCGGACATGTTGGCTGCATGGAGTCTTACTCTACTCTTAGACTCCGTGCAAGCCTTCATGAATCTGGCCCATAGAGTATTATGTACATGTGACTGATATATTTAATTTATCAACACTGCACTCAGTTTCATCCTTCATAAGATTCAACATTGCAACATATTGTAGTATAACACAGTATGATTCATTCTTTCTTTCTTAAAGGGCTTTATTATAAATTTTCAGCAGAATGAGCATGGAAAGGCAAAAGTACAATAGAAGAAGAGAGAGTGAGAGATTAATGCAAAAGTGAATACGGACTAAAAATAGATTTTTAATGATAATTAATTGATCATGAGCACACCATTGCACAAATGCTGTAAAGTATTAAACTGCATAATAAGCAATGTGATAGGAAAATGTGAAAGGGGAAAAAAGGAATTAAATTATTTTAATTTTAGGGGTTGTAATGTCAAAACACTCTTAATGCTGACCAAGGCAGTCTCTTGTTTTCAAAGTCAAAATCAAAGTAAACTTTATTGTCATTCAGAAATCACACAAGTGCAAAAACTGAACAAAATTCCCTGTCTCTGGACTTAATGTGCAGACAACATATAGACTATTCTCACATCTGTACATATAACACATAGTTATTGCAACCTTAATTATTATTATTTCAACCTTAGTTGCAAATGCAGTTCTTTAATCTCAAGAATGTTGTCAGAGTTATTTCCCTGTTTCCCATGTTTACATTTTCAGTCATGAAAATGACAGATGTCTTCCACAAAGATACTTCATTTGCATGCTGGGCTACATCTTATGAATGGAATAAATGGCAGTATGTCTAAACAGAACATCATTCTTGTATGTATGACATCTTGTAAATACACTGTACCAGCTTCTGTGAGGTGCTGCTCCACAGAATTCACAACAACTAACACGACTTGCTATAATTGCAATTATAATGTTCTCTTGCATCAGAAGTTCTATTTTCATAAGTATAAGATGGGGTCCATCATCTACAAGAAGGCAATAATGGTATCAACTACATGAGTGTGTCCTTGTGGGTTTCTGAGTCAAAAATATATCTATGAAGATTTATTTTCCAAAATACATTTGAGTAGATTCTGTCAATAGGGATGACTGCAATTACTGCATACCTCTCAACTGTGCAAATTTTTGCTGACTGCCCAGATTTTGCTTCATATTTTTGGTCCATTTTTCATAAAATTGCAGTTTTCTAGCAAATTAGTGCAAATCATTAAAGACTGAAGTTAAAAAAATAATGACAGATATTTGAGTTTCAGACTTCATACCATTCAGAAAATTCATGCAAATGCAAAACCTATTATTCTACCAACTTTCTAAGCTTGTAAGAGCAATATTTAAAAATCTCCCTGTTTTGAGGAATGTGTCCCAATTTTATTTATGGCTTTGTCCAGATTTTCTGTTCTAAGAGGTTGAGCGGTATGGTTAGGGATACAGACACCAGTCAAGAGGGGGCTGGAATTTATTGGATAAAACTGGCAAAGAAACCAAGGTATTGGGAGCAAATAACTAGAGAAGGAAAGACAATAGACTGAGAAGACACCAAGAATTTATTTGGACTGCAGGTTAGAGACTGCCTTCCCTATCAGAGTCTGATATCATTGTATACGCAAAGAGAAAGAAATAGGGGTGGTTCTACTCTCCTTGGCTGATGTTATATCAGTAGCACATCAAAGTGCATCACGATTAACACCGGGGTTCCACAGGGATGTGTTCTCAGCCCACTGTTATTTACCATCCTGACCCACAACTGCTATGCTAAGCACAAGTCTAACCATATCATCAAGTTTGCTGATGACACCACGGTCATGGGGCTTATCACAAAGGAGGATGAAAGGGCGTACAGAGTGGAGGTGGCATCTCTGATTAGTTGGTGCAAGAGGAACAACCTTGACCTGAATGTAAGCAAGACCAAAGAGATTATCACTGACTTCAGGAAAAGGAGAACAAACCACCCAGGGCTCAGGATCAATGGAGAGAGTGCGGTGAGGGTTATGAGTACAAAATATCTGGGTGTACACATATCAGAGGATCTCTCATGGTCGAGAAACACCAGCCAAATGGTCAAGAAAGTACACCAATACCTCCACTTTTTAAGAAGGCTGAAAAAAGCTAACCTTCCTCCTCATATTCTCTCCACCTTCTATAGAGGTGCAATCGAGCATCCTCACCTGCAACTTCACAATGTGGTTTGGAACCTGCACAGTTACAGAAAGGAAGGTGCTACAAAGAGTGGTGAAGGTTGCAGAGAAGGTAACAGGTTCCAGTCTTCCAGCGATACAACATCTTTATTCTGCAAGAAGCATCCAAAAGGACACCAAAATAATACAGGACAATACGTATCCTGCTCATGGACTGTTTAAGCATCTGGCATCAGGCAGGAGATATCGCAGCATCTGCTGCAGGACTACAAGATTTAGTAACAGTTTCTACCCTATAGTGATTAGATTTCTGAACTCAAGCACCAGTCCCAGGGGTCAGGGCACATAATAAATGATTTTTTTATTTACTTGTGCAATATATACTTACATATATTCCAAGTAAGTGCAATATTTATTTATTATATCCATAGTCAGTATTAGTTAACTCACTCAAGTGCAATATTAGACAAATAACTTAGGCATTTCAGTCTGTAGTGTGAGTAGTATTGTATTTGTTAGTTATGTTAATTCCTATACAAGTATGTGTTGTTTCACTTTCCTTTGTAATCTCAAGAATTGAGCTGATGCATGAAATTTCATTTAGGCTACATGTGCATAGCTGTAAATGACAATAAAGTTTACTTTGACTAAAGTTTTACTTTGACTAAATGAAAGACCAGCACTGGTAGAGTTTTTAATAGAATATAGAACAGAAGCTGCCATTAAGAAATAAATAATTAGTAGAGCATATAAAATATTACCAGATAACTATAAGAATCAATCAGAGAAGGTTATAAAGGATTGGGACGAGAGAATGGATAAGCAATTAAAAACAATAGGAGGATATATGTATATCTCCCAAATATACAACAAAATCTAGAAGATTTAGGATTTCTGCCTGGAAATATTTGCATAGATATTTTAATACCGCAAGTAGACTCCAGAGAATATTTCAGGCAGACAGCAAATCTTGGAAGTGTGAAGAGGAAGGAAGAGGTAATTGGGAACATATTTTCTCAGAGTGCGGTGAGTTGGCAGACTTTAGGGATTCCCTGCAGGATGCACTGTCGGGGATGCTGGGTCAGCAGATTGGTCTGATGAGGGAGATGATTTTTCTGAGGTACGATATAGAATCAGAATTGCCTAGACGTCGTAAGGCCTCGTTGTGTCTAATAATAGTGGCTGCCAAAAAAAGCAATTACTAGAAAATGGAAATCAAAATCTAAACCAACTCTGCTGGAAGTAGTGAATATAGTAACAGAGATAAAGCAACTGGAACTGAGATCTTTATAAAAGGGTAGGAGCAAACTACATAGGAAAAAATGGAAATTGTGGGGAACAATACATACAAGGGAGGAATGAGGCTTAAAAGGTAGCAGGACATAAATGGGGTATGTAACATTTAAGTGAGAAAGATTGGGTAAATTATAAGTGATGTATAATGTTTGCAATTGAGAGTGTGTCAGTATGGTTTGTTATGTAAAATGCTTGCAACTAGGATTGTGTTGGTGTGGTTTGTTTTCAAGTATATAAATGTATGATTGTCTATGTAGTAAGTGATGGTTTAATAAAAGCAGGAATTGAATAATTTGTGTAACATTGCTTAGGTTATATGATATATATCAATATATGTGAAGTATAATGTTTATTTTGTTAATATAATTTGATTACTTTTATATAAATGTAAATTTGCCTGTGTCACAAGTGATAATTCAATAAAGGTGTTTGAAATAAAAATCTAACCAAACTGTTTTTTACAGTATTAGAATTTGCATGCTGTGCATGAAGCACAGTGATTACACTTTGATATTCAGAAAAAAGACAAATGTATTAATTTATTTATTTATTTATTTATTTATTTATTTATTTATTTATTTTACATTTGTTGACCAGGTTGGTCCAGTTGGGTCAGAGCACTTTTTCAGTAGAGACCCGGAGAGAACAGCTCTACACTTCATACATAAAATTAAGTTGAAATAGTAAATAGCTAGTTATACAAAGTTTCCAGTAGTTTTTTTTGTTTGTCTTTTATATACAAAAAAGCAGGTTTAACATGAGTGGCAATTAGACTGTACAAATCAGCAAGCACAGTAGGTACATTGCAGAGTAAAAAGTAGAACAGATAAAATTTACATTTAAGTCAAGACAAAGTACAGTAGGTAGAGTACAGAGTAGGGTAAATTAGTAAGCATTTCTATCCTTAGTCATCCAAGTTGTAGAATAATTAAAAACTAACATTCAAGACAAGACAAATAACATTAGGTACAGAGCAGAGTAGGGTAAACTAATATAAGTTTACATCCTTAGACATCAGTACAGTTTAAAATAGCCGCAATGGGAGAGAAGTGGTCAGGTAAGAAAGATTCACAAGAATGTAGGTATAAGGTAGACAGGAATGTAGGAGTGCTGAAATATAGTAAATTAGGAAGAAAGTTGGGATTACACAGGTGTGGGAGAAAGGAGAGAGGCTGATCGGCAGAGAAGAGATGGGCCAGTCAGGGACAAGATAATGCTGACATAGTCTATTATTGCTTAAGTGATTTTTTACTGCCTTTCTGAATTGGTGTTTGGATCTAATGTGTCGAATGTCAAGTGGAAGTTTATTCCAGCTCTCAGCAGGGGAATACCTGTAACAGTTTTTACCAATGTTGATCTTAGGTTTGTGTATGAATAGGAGATGTTGCTCAGAGCTCCGAAGGGTTCTTGCTGCAGTGTAGGAGGAGATAATAGATGTGATGCTGGAGCAGAAGGTGGGCTGGTACAGAATAGAATGAATTATCTGAAGCTGAGAGAGGAGAAGGTTATGGGGGAATTCTAACCAGTTCAGTTTTTGGAGTGCTAAGCAGTGATGACAGGAGTATTGTAGATTAGCAGCAAATTTAGCTACCTTGTTGTAGGTGGACTCTAATTTAGAAATAAGTGAGGTTTGTAAGTTGGTTAGGATTTGAGAGCCATAGAGAAGGGTTGGTAATAGGTAAGCTTGTGATAGGGCTGGCTTAGCTTTACTGGAAAGAAAGTTTTTGTTTCTATAAAGGAGACCAAGTTTTTGGTGGGTTTTCTTAATGTTACTTAGTGCATGCAGGTTGAATTTTAGCAGGTTAACAATAATGACCCTAAGTAGTTTGGTATGGTTTTTCCACTGTGATAGGTGTGTTATTATAGGAAGTGATGGAGAAGGACGGTTTCAGATGGTTCGTTGTTTTCAGTATGAAGAGTAAGACTCTGGTCTTCTTTGGGATTAAGATTAGATGGTTTTGGTTGAGCCAGTTTTCAATAGATATGAAGGAGTTCCGTGTTGTAGTATGGAGGTCACGGAGGGTATCAGCAATGGTGATGACTCTGGAGTCATCAGCATATTGCATTAGTGAAGACTGTGGAGTAGAAGCAGATAATCGATTAGTAAAAATATTAAACTGAAGTGGTCCCACAATTGAACCTTGCTGTACTCTCATTTTTGTAGGGAGCTCGGGGGAGATAGCAGAGAGCCACTTAACAGATTGGAAATGATTGTTGAGGTAACTAGAGAACCAAGAGATAGTAGGGATGGATAGGTTTAGTTCAGGGAGACAAACCACCTAAGAACTACAGTATGAGGCCCGACTTTAACAGATATTAAGTATGCCCTGCTTAACTTGTTAAGGTTGGATTTTTGCATTAGACAGTCAAATTTGCCAGTACTGCCCAGCAAAGACAGTGGCAGAATAAAAACAGATTTATTTATGCATGCTTGCCATATGGGTAGCATATCCCTGACGTCTTGTTAGAAACTTAAAAAAATAGCTAGAATAACAGGATGTGTGTGTTCATCTGCATTTTCTGAAAGATACATAGTCTGAAACTAAAATGTATGTCATTATTATGTGAAATCAGTCCTCAGTAATTTGTCTAAAAACTGCACATTTTATAAAGAACAGATCAAACATATCAGGAAAAGTCTGGACATTCTCTGAAAATCTGGACAGTAGATAGTAATGGCAAGGTGAGTGTAAACATACCCAGACCATGTTACACTGTCCTTCTGACAGTGCTCATTAAGTGATTTATGGCTTTGAAAGCCAGTAAAACACTTAGCATTTTTGTAACTAGTATTACGTGGAGCAGATAAAGCTCCATGCACTACAAAGAATTATGATCGGGTCTCTTATCGTATCCTTTAATTATGTGTTCTCAACATGGATGCCAAGATTTATCTCTCGAACTTCACTCTTGAGGTGAATTTCTTAGCATCCATGTCTCAAACACATAATAAGTAGGTTATGATCAGTGACTCATTCATAATCCTCTATATTATGGATGGGTAAAGTCACTATGTAGATAAGAATTAACAAAAGTATATATATTTTTTTTAATTCTCAAACCAAAACAACATTTACCTTTGTCGGAAATGACAAGGCAACATTATGTATGATCCTTCTTTATCATATTGCTTCATATAGTACATGTTGTTCTTTTGAACTGCATTAAATGTGCTCATAAAAAATAATCTCCAGATATTACAAAGAAAGAGAAAATGATAAATTCTAAGACTTACTTTATCTGTGGATGTTATCAATCAGATATCTTACTGGTGTTCAAAAGCTACTTATGTAACATGTCTTGTCTAAGTTTGGAAATGTATTCTAGTTGAAAGAAAATGTTCTTAACTTTTTTTTTTTTTTTTTTTTTTTTTGTTAATATAGAGTTTGGTATTGCCAGAGTTTGACACCTGAGAAACAAGATCTGAGTTACACAATCTTCAGCTAGTTCTTACAACTCCTTCTATGAAAAGCAACATGGCATCAGATGGGGCAATACACCCACAAATGAATGAGTTGCAGTTACGTGCTGAACAGGTCACAGATGAGGTATGAACCTATATATAATATATATTGCTTATTTATATTAAGACTTGCTTATCATTCTTGATGTGAATATACCACAGGACACAGTGATGTGTGACGCCAGAAGGAATTTATCATTCATTCATTCTTGGAAATGCAATCAGATTTTAATGAAATTAAGGTTTCAAAACATTTTAATTAATTTAACTAGGTATAGGGTCATAGATGTGTACTAGGTTAATGACCACAAGGGCCTTTTTAAGCCTAACCATGTATCCTAAATTTCTAATGAGTTCTGATACCCTTAATAAGTGTGAGCATGGGCCTGGGAGATGAACTATTTACAGGTTACCTGTTTGCATCTGAGACATAGGTGCCAATCCAGGGATGGATTTCCAGTTTCCCATTCAATTGCCTAAGTTGCATTTGAATTGGATTAGGGAGGAACTCTGCTTCACATGGATGGGGAGCCTGTTGCATAGCTGTCAGTTGTCTGCAGGTAGCCCGGTAGCCCACTATATTCCCTTTCATACATGGACCTGGTTGATATATATGCTAGCATACTCTAGCAACTCAGACATTTCTTGTAAAGGACTTACCTTATGAATGCAGTGGTTGAGATAACAGTGCTTCAGGGCTGACTCTGTCAGAGGCATGCAGTACACAGCCAATACATGGTAAGCTACAGGTTGTGTGGTGTTGCTGGCATCCTTTTTACTATGTATGTGAGTCAGAGTGAGATGTCAGTCCCTAGGACCCTAGGTTGTCAGTGCATGTGCTATGTGTTGCCTCTTTGCCAAGGCCAGGGCATACTGGGCACACGTACATCTGCCTACAGGGAGAGGTTCAAGGGGTTATTCCTCCGAGTCCCCCTGTGGGTGTGGCTGTGGGGACCTTGGCACTGGTGGGGGGCTGTGTGTCCCTGCCCTGTGAAGATCCTGCTGCAGCTGTTTCCACAGGATCATACTGTGTAGCATGGCACATACTGTGAACATCTGTGCACATGTGGCTGAAGAGTACTGCAGGGCTCCACCAGCTATATCGAGGCAGCGGAACCGTGACTTGAGCAGCCCAAACACATGCTCTATGATGTTCCTAGTTTGTGGTGTGCCTCATTATAGCATTCTTCGGTAGGTGTGTGTGCATTTCTGATGAGTGCCATCATCTACAGTTCCAGTGCGTAGCCAGCATCCCCAAGTAGATGACCATATGGGATGTCCCCCCTGGCAAATGTCTGGTACAGCTGTTATGCATGCCAGATATGGGAGCTGTGGTAACTGACGGGGCTGCCTACACACACATTCATGATAATGCCCTGGGCATTGCACATGACCTGGCAGTTGATGGAGTGATACCCCTTGTGGTTGACATAGACTGCCTTCCTCACCAGGTGGTGTTTTGATGTGTACATAAGTGCAATCTATGGCACCCAGTACCTCAGGGTAGTGTGCTACATGGTAGAAGAGACGCATACTGCTGGCCCTCTCCTCAGGGGTGTGGGGTAGATAAATGTGCTCACTGGCATGGGTTTGCATGGCAGGCAGGAACTGCTGTATGTCCACTGGGCACTAGTGAAGCTTTCCAAGAGCAATGTGGGAGTTCTGCCTGTTTATGTGACATGCTCTGAGTCACACAGCAGGGAAATGGTTATAGAAGGAATCAACCCTGTTCTTTGGACTATGTGAAACAGCTCCCTCCCAGACAAGTGCCTTAATCTTGTGCACTGACTGCCAGACCAAGATGACATCAGAATTAAATCTGCAGTTTTTGCTGGTGTCTGTTTTTTGTTTAAGAAAGCATTAATTTGCAAACTTAAGACTGAGTCCAATAGATCTGCTTCTAACACGTGCTGTGGACTGACATACTTTTATATTCTTAAATAATTGAAAGTAGGTGGGTCCTGCAGTTTTCAGAAAATGATCTGTCATACTTCTGTGAACACTCACACTCACCCACACCCCTCCCCACCACACACACACACATTCGCGTGAAACAGTTTTTTTTTTCAAAATTCTCATTAGAGAGTGAAGACATCTAGCAGTAAGAATTATCAGAAATCCGACTATCAGAAAACTCCACAAAAGCTAAGTACTGCTAAGCAAGCTGCCATCTGTTTTTCTGCTTGAATAGCTTTAATCTCTGAACCCCAACCCAAACTAAATACACCAATACTAAGGCCACTGCTCTTCCGAGTATATGATATAGCTACTGCAGGAAACTAGGAGATAGGAGTCTTATTTGCATAATCAACAGACGTTTTCTCTATCTCCCGAACAATGAGAATTTCAGTCCCTCCCATTGACAGAGAGCTGCCATTTGTGATAATGGTTTTAGGGAAACAGATTCATGGTGGCATGGTTATTGACATCATCCTTCATATCATCACGCTATTCTAGCTTCCAACAGCCTTCAATACCTTCCAACAGAATGTTTGAGCAAGTCCTATTTTGGACTATAAGATGGAGGAGTAAACTAGTCTGTGCTTTACTGAACAAATGTCCTCATGTTTGGTGTGTGTGATCATTATACAGCATGTATCTCAGTTAATCCTAAATATAAATTTATTACGATAACAAAGTGAGGAAGTTAATCATAAGCATTCTGTGCAACAGCACTATGACTGCATGCAAACCACAGTGCATACAAAGGCAAAGGAGATTCAGAGACAAACATAGAAAGAGTGTGCACCACAGATATGCTACTGTCTAAATGGGTAAGACAATAGTATGCAACTGGGCCAACCCCTGTAGTGGCTAGAAACATTGTGATTTCCAAAGTGAGGGAAGCACACACTGTGAGGTACACAAAGCACAAAGGGACATAAATGTATATGGGAATGTGGGATACAAGCTGAGGGCAATTTGTTTTATGGTACCAGTCATATTCTAGCTTTTGCAGCTGTCATCATGACAGAAATTCTGACATCCAGTTTGCACACTGCCACTCCAACTGTGTCAGGGGGCACTTTCAGACCCTGATCCTCTACACTGGTCCTATTAGGCAGGAGCAGATGAACATGTTCTCATCAGAAAGCTACAAAATAAATGAGCCATGTCAGTTGTGTCTGATAATGGAAATGAGAGGAAGAAGAGATAGGCCAGGGCCTTAGCAAATCAGGGTTCTAATCGTTGTGACTGTCCTGGCCATGGGCACCTTCCAAAGGCCTACAGGAGACAAAACAAGTATATTTCAGATATATGACAATCAGATCCTGCAGCAGTTTCAAGACTGCCTCAACCAATTAGCTCAAGAAATCTGGGCAAAGCCTAAATTAAAGGGAGAGGATAAAACCTCAAAAATAGGGACAGATTTTAAATATTGCTCTTACAAACTTAGAAGGTTGCCAGGATAGCAGGATTTGGGTTCACATGCATTTTCTGAAGGATATGAAGTCTGAAACTAAACTACATTTCATTGTTTAGTGACTTCAATCATCAGTGATTTGCCAGAAAACCATACATTTTATGATGACTAGACCAAAATCTGGGCATTCTTCAAAAACCTGGACAGATGAAAGGCATGTTGCCTTCTGGCATGTGCAGTCCAGAATATAAGGCTGAATAAAAAGATGAAAGCCAGTCTGTGTGCAACCACTATTAATCTCCAAGAACACACAGACTGTGGAATTCCTCATGATCTCTGTCTTCCAGAATATAAGGTTCCCAGTCACACAAGAGGAAGCAACTCTCATCTTGTGAAGTTTCCACTCAGTATACCATTCACCAGCTTTCCTTTATGCAGTGGATGTTCATAAAGGAAGCCATGCAAAAAGCAGATGCAGACGATGCAAATGCTTACCTCACTAGATAAGCATAGTACTTGTTGGCCTGCCAGGGGGTATGTGACCAGATGGTCATATCATGGAAGCAAGTTCTTGTAATCCAGGAAGTTGCTGATGCCAATGGGTGATATTCCATTGTCATATACTATGAGTCCGAATCAGAGCTGACATACCATGGATGTTTACCAGATAATATTATATACCTGTTAGAACTATGGCTATAGTAGCCCCCAAAGAGGCTAACAACTGTATACATTGCCTTGGACACAATATTACAGAACCTGTCTTTGGGCACATGAAAATGTACCACTGCTGTCTAAACAATGCCAGTGACACACTACAGTACATACCTCAGAAGGTTTTCTGCATGTTTATAGCTTGCCACATCCTACATGATATGGTGATGAGGACCCTGGAGACCCAGTCAGAATATGATAGAGATGATCAGAACAGGAAGGAGTCATCAGCAGCCCTGCAACCCCCCCTCTAGATGCAGAGCTATCACAACAGAGACAAGTATAGTGTATACAGGATGTCATACTCACACATATTGCCTGTTTGGGCACCTCAAGTGCATAACTTTCAACTGTCCAGATTTTTCCCAGAAAGTCCAGGATTTTTGCCTCATGTTTTTGGCCGGTTCCTCATAAAATATGTAGTTTTCTGGCATATCAGTGAGGAATTAATTCATTACACAATGACAGAGATTTGAGTTTCAGAATTCATATCCTTCAGAAAATGCATGTTAACATAAAACCTTTTATTCTAGCCAACACCTTTCGAACTTTATAACAGCAATATTTAAAAATGTATTGGACCATTGTCTCCCATTACTTTTGGCATTGTCCAGAGTTCTTGTGCTAAGAGGTTGGGAGGTATGCTGGAATGTCACCATCACTACCAGTGCCTGGAACAAACCTGAATGTTGATCTCATAAGCAGATGGGAAGTTGTTTACCTGCTGTGGTGTAGCATCAGCAGCACCTGCATCAGCCATAGACACACATGCCATGATGAGGAGATGCATCGATGCCTTTTACAGGCAGCAGACATACCTACTTCATCTGGTGGAATAATATTCCAGTATGAGTGGATGACAGCCTATCATCCATTATGTACTCACACATCTTCTGTAGACTGAGAAAAGACCAGAAGTACTGAACAGAACATTACTTGTGGTGGAATAAGGTTATACAGTATGGAAACATGATAGTGTTCTGTTAATTATAATCAACCCCTTAATGAGAAGCCCTAATTTCCAGCCCAGCTGGGATACTGCTAATGGAAATCTCTTTCATGGAGGCAAGCAGTAGTTTCTCAGGTTCTTTTAATAACACAGCCATAGTGGGAGTGCAGTCAGAGCTGTAGTTAAGCCAGTCTGTGTCCCCAACTTGCGTGCCCCGACAACCAATGTTTAGAAACAAAAAAATGTCTATAACTAAAGTAACTCTACCCTCCCAAAAAATAAAGTCTCCATAGCTCTTCTGTGCTCTTTCCAATATTCACAAACTGCAGCTACACTCATTCCTACAAAGTAGCAAACACCTACCTACGTCCTACTTTGTATCAATGAAAGTATTGTTATGTTTACAGAAAACAGTGTGTAAACTCAGCAAAGCACTACTATGTACATATGTAAATAACAGCTTCACCTATTTGTTGTCATTTAATTGATTAAACAGTTGTGAAAGTGCAGTTGTGGCTGCTTAATTGCCCATTGACAATGCATGCACTTCCAACCAGGCACTTCATAAATGCTGTCAAATCATAGCCACCCTACATTCTGCATTCTTGTACATATATATTGTTAGCATTTTACCCCACAGATGCATCAAGTAAACAAGGAAGCCTAATCATAGTAGGACAAGCAACATGCATGGCATCAGATTAAGTTATGTTTGTACTGTAGTATGTATGTAGCATTACATATAATGATCCATTACAGCATTGCCTTTTGTGTATGTCTTTCACACTGGGGTGAACTCTAAATGCCACATTTGCATCACACTGCTCAGTAGACCTAGTAAGTAGGTGATGACTGTCATATACAGTTGTGGCACTTTTCCTGGCATCTTGTGTGATTGTCAATGTACGCCTGTGACAGTACTTATCTACATGCAGGACCCTTTTTTGTCATTACATGGAGTAGCCAACTGGGCAGGATAGCCGGTGTGGTGTGCAAACAGTAATTGTATATGCTAGAGCTATACTTATGTACATTATTACAGTATGCCTATTGATATACAGCTTTACTATGTGACTTAAATAGCATGTTAGTATGCATAACCTTCTATTTTAGTAGCTTAGGTTGCTGGTCAGCAGGACTGTGGGGTGTGCATAGTTGTCATTTGTTTCTGCGTTGAGACCCACTTGGGCAGTACAAGGTAGCAGAAGTTGTCTAGGTGGTAGACTAGTGGAACTGAGCTGTCCATAACTGCAGGATGCAAAGGGTGTGGTTGCATGTCGTGTTAACAGCCTTTTTTGGGGTGTTTAGACTTGATGGAGGATCTCCTGGTATGCACATCTGTGCATGTGCATGGTGCTTGGTAGCTGATAAGGCAGTGTGGTAGGATGTCTGGCAACTGCATGGTATCACAGGGGTGCTATAAAAAATATGACATCCGGGTTATGTAGCCTAAAGCAGGACCCAACCCATCACTTCAAGTATGACCCACATGCAGATGTATGGCCCTAGGCTTGTGACATAGAGGGAAAACATCCATCCAGATGGTGGCTTACATTAGACTGAGAGGCTGTAAAGACCTGTGCTGTGCCCACATACCATTGGAAGATGACATAGGTGGACACTTCCCTCCTAGATACCAAAGTACCAACACTTTCATTCATTAAGTAAGTGTGTGTGTGTGTGTGTGTGTGTGTGTGTGTGTGTGTGTGTGTGTGTGTGTGTCACTCTCTCTCTCTCTCTCTATATATATATACATATATATATATATATATATATATATATATATATATATATATATATATATATGTATGTATGTTTATACATCTATATTAAATATATAAATGAGAACAACACCCATGCATCCTACAATGGGTAAACTCATCGAACAGAATACCTTTTAAAAAGAATGAGCAGGACGCAGCTGTCTTTCATAACATCACTGAATATCAGGTAAGTGCATTTTCACCTTTCTCTAGTATTGTGCAGTCTTACAGCTGGTATATTTAAGTTTGCAAGGGTGTGATGAATTCAGTCATAAGTTCATAGACAAGTGCTAGACTATCTGCCTTTGTGGGCCATTTAGAGCCTAGACAATTTAAAACTAGATGGTAGTATATTAATATTTTTTGTTAATGTTTTGATTTTTACATTTTAAAATATATATATATTTGTTGTTTATTTTATTTTATTTAGTTTAAGGACCTCCACTTCTTATCTGCAGTGTAAGTTGTTTATTAATTGGAAGTGATTTTAGTTGGTGTTTTATGTTTTTAAAAGTTAACACTCGAGGCAGTTAATTGGTTTTATTAGTCAAATAATGCTTATATTTAAAGGACTGTGATGAACCGTATAACAATATCTGAGGAAGTCTTAATGTTTTGAGATGAAAAATGCAGTGATTTCAATTAAGCGTTTAATGTCTTTATAGGTTTTCAATTTGTGTGTTCATCATTATTGGTTTACGAGCAAATAAAATACTATAATTTATTGGATTCTCCACAGTAGTGTTCAGCATTGTACCCCTAGACTGCTGTTTATTGCTCTTTGTTAGCCTAGACAATTTCCCAATCCAAAGGTGAACATTAAACCTTGTACTTTCTGTTTTTGTATACCACCCTCCCAAAAATGTGTATAACTCCCAATTATGTAACAAAGTCCATGAGGTCTGTATGTAAGCACTAGGCTAACCACCCTTGTGGGCCATTTTAAGCCTAGCCAATTTCCTCCCAAAGGTGACAATCAAACCCTGTATTTTGTGTCTGTGAGGTAAACACCCTAACCATTATGCCAAGCCAAAAGATTGCTTATTTTTTACTACATGCTTTCATCATAGATTTATATGTGAACACTAGGCTAACTGCCTTGGAAGGCTATTTTAAGCCAAGGCAATAATCTGAGGTAAAAAACCTTATACATTGTGTTGATGAGGTAAAGATCTTAACAATGTTGCCAAACCCTGTCTCCCACATGGATGGGGTGCATCAGACTTGTCCCTCTTCAAAAACACTTATTTTTAAGTGTTTATTTTCTTTTCAATGAGTCTGTTGTTTAGTTACTTCTCTTTTGCTTGATGGACTTCAGGAAGTTTGTATATTACTACCTATATACATAGAGAGAGAGAGATGATCTGTCAGCTTTTATATGTGTTTTATATTTATTTATATGTGTTGGCTGAACTGTTTTCAGATATACTTGTGTTCAATATGCTCCATGCCCCCAGTTATACAGTGGCGCTAGTGTGGGCTACTTCAGTGGTGTTTGTGAGGGTATCATGCCACATGGCTGCCACAGTGGTAGCGACTCTGTTGCCCTTGTACCCTGTGCAGCTACTTCCTGACAGAACAATTCATACATACTCACAGGGTATGCCTCAGACATCTTTTAACCGTTTAATAGTGCACCCTTGTTGCCATATGTGTTTGGTGCATGACTCATAGACCTGTACATGTGTTGTGCTGCACAACATGTCACGGATTATGAAATGCATATCACATCGAATGCACACATCTCATTCCTTTAATCTAATATATGCGTGGTGGTATACTATGTTTGTCCACAGCTAGGCCCAACATGCAAGTCCCATTTCATTGGGAACTAGAGTTCTTCAAGGCTGCCCATACTTCACAAACAGATCCTGCTACATAATAAGTATAAATAGCTTCAGAAATGCAAACCTGCATGATGGCTCCAACACGTGGCACACTGGTTAAAAACTGCATGCCACAGACTTCAGCAGATCAGTGAAAGAAACACTTTAAAAATGTTTTCTATATTTTATTTTCAGTCATGAACTAGTGTTATGGTTATCATTGCATTAGTTACCATAGTAACTGTATTTTAATTAACATATACATTCACATGTAATACAAAGGATTCTAGTAAAACAGTAGGTCACACAAGTGTTTTATGTCCTGAACCCTAGCTAATCACATGATAATGTATTAAAGCTCATGATTTTTCTAAGCATAAAAAAGCAGTAAATGGTTTGGAAAACTTTGTGCTGCAGTACTCTTTTAGCACATTATATATTCAGATTACACATTGAGATGTGACATATATCTTAATTCGTAATGTATGCTTTTATCCTACAGTAATACATATTACATTGTGCTTTTTAAAACATTTTCAGTAGAATATTAATTGTTTGGAAAATAGAGGGCAGTACAGTACATATTTTAGATTTTTACTCATAATTCCATAGTTATTTTTTTAGAGTACAGAAAATTAGTCCGGTGCTCTCGGAAACTGTTGCAGCTAAAAGTACCAATTCTGAATATCTCTGGAAGAACCATTCAAGGATATGATGCAATAAGGAAAGACCTTAACTAAATGACTTTGAATCTCGTAGTGTTACCTCTAGTGCTACTCAACACGTTGTTGTGGTAATCTTCTCTGATGGCCCATGCATTGCATTGGCACAGGCACCCCCTCTTTCATCCTGCCATACACATGGGCACATTCTAACGCACACTTATTGACACATGCACACACGCACGCATGCACGCACACACATGCACGCACACACAGTGACACACCACTATATGTCTTACTTGTACCTGAGTTAACAGACTGGCCCTGGTGTAGCATCTTATTTTTCCCTTGTAAATCATGGATTATGACACTCAGCCAGTAATACCAGACATTACTGTTTCATTCCCCTTAGTGTACATAAACTGCACCATGTTGCTACACCAGTTGCTTGAATGACTTTTTAAACATGACTCAGATCAATATTTAAAAATTCCTCCTGGCATCATTTAGTGTCCCTCCTGCCTTTGTCCGGAAGTCTTGAGCACAAACGTTTGGTGCCATCTCCCACACAGACACATCCCCATCATTCACAGCAATCCCTGAGTTTGCTTCCAGTATCTGCTCTGCTGTGTTCCTATTAACACCTAACACACTGAGAAATAACTTCCAAGAAACCAAGGCAAATAAGATAAAAGATAATCCACAGACAGGAAGAACCGAACCAAAAAGCACAAAGTGCAGCTTTATTGAACAACAAACAGGTCAATAAATCAAGCGCTTTCGCCAGGCAAATACCTGGCTTTCTCAAGATAAAAAGTAGTGTGACTGAAAAGTTTAAATACTTAAGCATCTGATCACATGGTACTTAATTAGTTCAACAAACATCCACTTAAGAAGGCAGTTAATTAGTAACTGAACTCAGTGAGTGAAAAGTATGCATATGAAAATGCAGAATAAAAGTTCAAATAGTGAAAACACTAAAAAATCATTTAAAAATCATTTAAAATCATTTAAAATGATGTACGAATGTGTGCATAAAAAAATCACAAATGTGTAAGATAAAAGACATTTACTAATTGTAACAAGAAAATCATAGCCTAGCCCTTCTCAGCTTTAGTACACTGGATATATTAATGGCCTCATTGAGACCAGGGGATTTTGCAGCATTAAGTCTAAGCTGCTATAAAAGTTCTTTATATTCAAGGCGGGCTTCCCAGTCACCTCCTCTGGCATCCTAGGTCACCTGTTCAAGAACCATAAACTTAAGTTTCATGTTAGGGCAAGAAGCAAGATGTTTAAAAAAAGCATTAGTGTCCTTCTTTTTTGTAATGTCATATTGATGTTCATAAATTCTTTTTCTAAGTGGTCTCTCAGTCTTCCCTATGTAGAAACTGCAACATTCTGTGCATAATCCTAAATACACCACCCCTTTTGCTCCGCAGTTGTAATATCGGTCAGAGTCAAATCTAAATTTTCTAGATGGAAGATAAAAAGAACTGTCATTCATGACAAAGGAACACTGCTTGCATGCCCCACATTTATAGGTACCAAATTTAGGGGAACAATGCCTTGAATCTGATAGATGCTTTCTTTCAAATAACCCTTTTAGGTTAATATCCCTTCTAGTCACAAATTTGGGACGTTCCTGGATTATCCCTTTAAAGTCATCGTGTAGCGTCAAAAGTGGCCAGTGTTTAAGCACTGTGTGTTCCACCAGTTGGGAATCCTGTGAAAATGTGTGAATAAAACTATTATGCAAGTTAAAGTATTCCAAATTCTCAAACTGCTCAACTTGCTGAAAGCCACTACCTAACAGTGGAAAATACTTGGTTTGTCTATTATCTGTCACTTCTTGGGCCATGTTGTTAACCAAGGAGGCAGGGTAACCTCTTTCTAAAAAAGTTTTTTTTAAAAACTCAACTTCTTCAAGAAAATATTCATCAGTGCTAGACATCTTAGATGCATGAATGAATTGCCCCTTAACCAAGCCCTTCTTCTGGTGAAATGGTTGACCACTGTCAAAATGAAGGTATGAATTAGAAAAGGTGGCTTTCTGAAATACCTTGGATTTAAAGATGTGATTACAGTAGTCCTTCTGTATTGATATATCCAGGTAGTTCAGTACATCCTTACTAACATTATAAGTGAAAGATAGAAAGTGTGTGGTAGAATTAATGTAACTCATGAACTCAAGAAAGTTGCTCAGGGTTCCTTTCCACAATAGGCAGATGTCATAAAGGTATCACTTATAATGGACTATGTATTGTACCCAATGTGTGGAAAATATAAAATTGTTCTCCCAGTAATGCAAAACTATGTTGGCGTATAATGAGGCACATGCAGCGCCCATCGCAACCCCCTTTTTCTGTTTAAACAGTTCTCCATTGAAAAAAAGGAAATTATTATCGAGAACAATTTCCATAAACTCAACAATTAAGCTGATTGTGTTGGAACTAAGGCCGGATACAGAGGCCAAAACTTCACTGAACTACTCTAATCCAATAGAGTGTGGGATGCTGGGGAACAATTCTGTATTGATATATCCAGGTAGTTCAGTACGTCCTTACTAACATTATAAGTGAAAGATAGAAAGTGTGTGGTAGAATTAATATAACTCATGAACTCAAGAAAGTTGCTCAGGGTTCCTTTCCACAATAGGCAGATGTCATAAAGGTATCACTTATAATGGACTATGTATTGTACCCAATGTGTGGAAAATATAAAATTGTTCTCCCAGTAATGCAAAACTATGTTGGCGTATAATGAGGCACATGCAGTGCCCATCGCAACCCCCTTTTTCTGTTTAAACAGTTCTCCATTGAAAAAAAAGGAAATTATTATCGAGAACAATTTCCATAAACTCAACAATTAAGCTGATTGTGTTGGAACTAAGGCCGGATACAGAGGCCAAAACTTCATTGAACTACTCTAATCCAATAGAGTGTGGGATGCTGGGGAACAATTCTACAATATCAATGGTTGTCATAAGTAAATCAGGATGAAATAACCTAATTTCTAAACCCTTGAGAAAATCCCAAGAATCCTTGCATACATGCTGTAGCGTAGAAGAGAATTTCTTTGTAATGTGGTCAATAAACTTGCTCAATGGTTCAGTGATACCTCCAGCCCCCGAGATAATAGGTCTAAATCTCATGGGGTCTAAACCTTTATGGGTTTTGGGTATTCCAAAAATTACCGGGGTCCTAGGTTTATTGACGTATAAATAGTTATAATACCTTTCGTTAATAACTCCCTGTAATAGGTGGTCTGATAACAAAAAATTGATCTTGGAATAGGCTAAATTTAACTCGTTCCTAGAAATCAATTCATACTGCTCAGGATCCTGCAACATGTTGTGGAGGTAGGTGTCATATGCAAAATTATACATCAGGACCACCCCCCCTCCCTTGACGGGTTTCATCACCCTAACACCATCCTGAATAAGGGACTTAATTAAATGCTGTGACTTAGAGTCCAAATTAATAGATGGAGAATGTGTTCTGCTAAAATACTGCTTTCTTAAATCCATTTCCACTACCTCCTCAAAAACCTTAAGAGAGGGGTGTAGAGGGGGATTGTAGGTACTAGCCCTTGCTAGCTCTTCTTTTGTGCGTGGTTGTCCCTTAAATTGTAATGCTAGATTTAAATGTCTGGCAAATAACTTTAAATCCACTAAAGCATCAGTCAACTGAGTCAATAATGCCAGGCATTACAGTTTCATATGTCTTATTGTTCTGAAAATAAATCAAATGCAAAACATGAGCCTATATGTAGTCCTCGGTTAGCATACAGGAATAATATTCTGCCTTGTTATGAAACTGCTTTCTTTACCATAGGTTCAGGGTTTGAAGCCATTACTCTTGTCTTATGTTTTTTTTTAATTGGCTTGCAATAATATTTCAAAAGAATCTCTGTTGTGTAGTGTTAGCCCACCCATATGTCTTTCATGTTGCAAAACTGCTTTTCTATAAACTCTTTAAGTGACTTTAAAGTAGTTTTTAAACTTCTCTGTGTCTAATACCACCCGGTATTGTAGAACTTACTCATTAGTCTGCATTAGTTTAGAGGTAGAACCACGCACCCCTCCCCCAACACAAGAATGCACGCACGCACACAAACGCACACACGCACACACACGCACACACACACACACACACACACACACACACACACACGCACACACACACTCACACAGACTCACCTGCTTACCTGAAACCAGTCATTCCTCTGCATACTCTCACATATACACATATGCATGCCCTCTGCCAATATTACCTGTCTGCTAAACTCCGTGGTACTTACGACTAATTCTATCTCACCCATTGGTTAGATATGCCACTCCCCCAGAATGCCTCATGAGCATATAGTTTAGCCAGAGAGACAGCCCACATCAATGATTCTACAGACTGCATAGAATCACTGCACAGGGCCTGCCTCTGAACTGGAAAGGGATGCCTCCTGCAAGAAAATGTCTGAATCAGGGCTTATCAATGATGGTAGCCCTTTCTGAATCCCAAGGACTTTGTCAGATACATTCAAATACTACATTATTACATATTTTGTCTGATTTATGGAGTGCAATTTTTTAGTTTCTTTTTTCACTTAGATGTTGCAATATGCATCCTTAAGGATGACACATAAATGAATGCACATCAAATGTGTTGAACTAGAAACTTTTCTGAAATTGGATAACTGTAACAAATGCAGTTTGAATTGTTGAATTGTTGAATTATCTACATAATGCGCTGTTAATGAGTCTGGAAATATGCCTATAAAAAACAAAAACTAACATTTGTTCTTTCTCTCCAGTCTCTAGAAAGCACACGGCGGATGCTACAGCTGGTAGAAGGGGTAAGTTATTCAGCTTGATTTAAAGCAATCCACTAATAAAAATACAGCCAATAAGTTTTCTATTTGCTGCTTTTCTCTGTACTGCAGCTGTTGTTTTCATCTCAAACACCTTCAGTCTGAGATTCTTGATTATATATAAAACACGAAAAGAAAAAGAAAAAGATCACTGCTATCCAAAAAAGTCTCCTTACCTTAAAAGTATAAAACCATATTAAGACTTTAATCTCTTTGCCTCATTTTTTTATTTGTTCTGGCATGAGGCATTTATTCATTTTCTAGTAGCTACTTTATCCTCCACAGGGATTCTGGGTTTATCTTCATAGGGAGTGGGACTAAGGAGGACCCGGTTCTGTATGGGTTGTCACGCTCTCATGGGATACACTCATACTGGCTCACACACTGTCCATGCACATTTAACAATTTGGGATCAGCAGTTTACATACCAGTGTGCATTTGGGATGTAGGAAGAAAAAGGACACTCATGCAAAAATCCACACCAACAGAGGCAAGGTAGCCAGATGACTGGAAAATTAGCATTGTGGTACTAGTGTGCAAGAGGAAAGGCAATATTCACAACTGTGGGAAGTACAGAAACTCCTGTTACAATAAAACTCCTGTTACAATACAGGAAAGTACAAAAGTGGGTAACTGATAAACAAAAATGCAGAGTAGTAGGATGTAAGACAGGAGATGAGCAGTTCAGATTCAGATCAGAATGCAGCACAACTGACCAAGTGCTTCCAGTGATACAAATAGTGGTGGAGAAGATGGAGATGCAAGAGTCCAGCTGAGCATCCCCAGACAGACTATGACAAGGCTGCAAGGAAGCTGATTTTGGCAGACGAGTGATTCTTAGGATTAGTGCATATAGGCTATGTACAAGGACAGAATGACATAAGAATGAACAGTGCTCTGACTCACAAAGAGATTCCCAGTGGGAGTGGGCATGCAACAGGGTTCAGTTCTGAGCTCAGTGCTGTTCATACTGGTGGTGGACTACATTAGCTAACAGGTCAGAGATAAAAGATCAGCAAAGCTGCTATATGCAGACAATCTGACATTTCAAGCAGACTCTGAATGGGAAATTCAGCAAAAGAGATAGGAATGGTATGCAAAACTAAAGGCAAGTGGGATGAAAATGAATATAGACAAGGGAGTACTCATGGCAGTAAGTGGGAGAAATCAGACGAATCTGCAAATTGAGATACAATGGAAATAGTGGAATGGGTTAATAAGCTAAAGTATCTGGAATGGGTGGTTTAAGAAAAGGGAAGTCTCAATAAAGAGGTCAAATCTAAAATCACAGGTGATGCAGCTGACTGGCATAAACTGTCAGGGGTAGTGTATATAACAGAAGAATGACAAAAAGTGAGATATAAGGTGTACAAAACAATGGTGCAACCAGTGCTTCTGTGTGGCACAGAAACCTGAGTAGTTAAGGCTGAACTGCTGAGGAAGCTTGACTTGATTTTGATAAAATGTCTAAAATGGATGACAGGATGTGCACTATGGGGCTGATGAAGAAATGAAGACATTAGAGTAGGTGCTAGAGTAGTTCCAATTGCAGAAAAGGTCAATAAAAACAAATTATGATGCCTTGATCATGTGCATGAAAGCAGAACCGATGATTTGGTAAATCAGATTTGAGAAAAAAGGGAAGAAGGTAAGATGAGATGAGAATCTCCAGCCAAGACATAGATGAATTACATGAGAAAAGACCTGTGACAAATGGGAATGACTCTCAAAGAAGCTAGGAGAGTGGCTACAAGTGACATGACACCTCGACCCACATGAAAAAATGGGAATAAAAGGGTTCATGAAATGCAGATTCAATACAGAAGGCACTGCAGCTAGAAAATGAATCAGAGAACCCAATGTGATGAGCCAATGGTACTAACTGTGCACAATTTTGTCAGTCTTAGTGCAATTAATTCAAAATTTTCCTTACATCTGTTTGCTTTCTTTGATTTTTACCATGCATGCCCATACTGCGAACATTTTATCTGAAGAGCAGCTGTTGTGATGCATTTGAGAAGGCTTAGCAGAGGACACCTTGCCACATTTACTACATAGACTAGACAAGATGATGGATTTCATTTTTTTCAGGATGGAAAACAACATCAAAAGAGTCAGAAATGTGTTATCCTTTCACATAAGTTAGCTCAATAAATCAGATAATGCACACTGCACAATATACAGAAGCTGATTCAAAAATTGCGACAACGTTTCTGTTGCAATCATACTTCTCTCAATCCAGAAATAATAGAAAGTAAAAGGCCCAAAATAAGGGGAGGATTTGAGACATTGTACTTATAAACTTAGTCAGTTGAAAGAGTAATGGGTTTTGTATTAGCATGCATTTTCTGAAGGATATAAAGTCTGAAATTGAAATATCTGTCTATTTAGTGACTTCACTTCTTAATGATTTGCCAGGAAGCCACAAATTTTAAGAGGGACAGAACAAAAATATGGTGCAAAAATCTTAACATTTTGAGAAATTCTGGACAGCTGAGAGGTGTGGCTGCCACAGTAATTTCCAAACTATATTAATGGATTCTTATGAATTTCAGTCTGCCATTGCAGGCCTAAAGTCTATAGCAACAATTTTCATCTGCTCAGATCAAAGTTTTGCTTTGTAAACTGTACTATGTTAACACTGTATGTTTTGTCAGTAGAATTTCTCTTCATATCCCCACTGAAAATAAGACTTGTCAGTTAAACATTTCCAAACAAC
Organism: Protopterus annectens; assembly: GCF_019279795.1. Lineage (NCBI taxonomy): Eukaryota > Metazoa > Chordata > Ceratodontiformes > Protopteridae > Protopterus > Protopterus annectens. Next base: position 779,653,926 of record NC_056725.1, on the reverse strand, counting down.
AAATATAAATAAACAAATAGATTGACTGAAACATTAGCAGCAGAGAAACACAATTCTACATTTTTTCTTTCCCACCACTAGATCAAAGACCACTAACATTTTTTTACAGTGGCAACAACACTACTGACCCACAGTTTCTAAACAAAAAGGAAGACATCCAAGCTAGAATGAAGGAGCACGTTGAACCACTCTGAGCTAGTAATCCTTTATGATAATCAGTCAACTTATCTCAATATCCTAACATAGATTCTGTTGCTAGTCTTCCTACCTGCTGATAGATAGCATGTGGACTGAAATTTATTTAAGACTGTAACCTGGAAGCAAAGAAACTTTATTGTAGTTCCATTAAATCATTCATCAGATTTGGAGCAATGGACAAAAGCCAGAAAACATACATAATCACAATATCATAACTTTTTTCAATAAAGTAGACATATCACTGAATGGAAATTATAAAGACATTGCCTTAATTTCCACTGCAGGCAAAATCTGCATTCTTCTAAACTGTTTTTATTCTACTACTGATGAAATCCAACTGTGATCTTCTTTCTTTGTCTCTCTCTCTCTCTCTCTCTCTCTCTCTCTCTCTCTCTCTCTCTCTCTCTCTCTCTCTCCTTGCCCTCATTGTCTGTTGATCATCATCTTTTCCTGGTCAATCAACCCATTCACTCTCCATCACCCTGTCAGGGTCTGCTGTTGTTGGGAAGGCATCATTCAGTACATCAGCACTGGGGGTTTAAGATTTTTGGTGTTTGTGTGGCCCTACTCCTATTCCAGACAAGCACTCAATGAAGCACCATTGATGGATGTGCAATGTGCTGACTGCAGATTTGCCCTCACTTCTCTAAAGAGCATCCTCTTCGAGCAGTACTGCCCCTCCCAACAAAGAATTAGTTGTGCTTTTTTCTGGTCTCCACTGGGGAAATTGCTCTGCCTTGTGTGCCTCTGAGTGACCACAATCTCCCCTCCCTAGGAGATGTGAGTTGGCCATTTAGCCTAATTCCCCCCCCCCCCCCGCCCTCGGATAGCTTCTTCAATGCTGGTGCAGTTAATTGAATATCAGTCAGCTGGGTCACATTCAGGGCTTCATCCCTCTCAGCCATAGAGCCAGAACAGCTTGAGTCTTAGTATGTTGTATTCAGACTAACTAGTAGAACAACAGGTATGAGCATTAATGCCAAACAAATATAGAAAAATGCTGGAATTAATATTAAAACAAAACTTATTTTTACTGAATAAAAAAGACCTTTAACTCCATTGATTGTAAAGCTTTGGTAAATTTATACTGGCTAACTCTGACTGCCTGTCTTAATTCTTTAAAATATTGAAGATTTAGCTTACACAGATAATTGCCAGCATTCTCACTAGAAAAAGTTGTACAGGCTCCTGCGGGGAGACCTTTGCCTGGATTATTGCACCCATGGAAATCCAGTTATTCTCAGTCTCCTTTTCCTCAACAAGTCAAATTGTCCTATCAACATCAGAACCAAATTGCTAAACCATCATCAAGAAATAAATAAAACTAGATGGAGAGACAGGTTCATCACACATAGCCTCCCCTTGTCCTGGAATAAACTATTAAAGCATGTCAAGAAATGTGATTTTTTTTTTTGTCATCCTTTAAACCAACTGGAAATTTGGATTGGTGCTCATAAATTTATAAAAAGACTGATAGGATCACCCTCTTTGCAAAATGTGGTACAGTCTGTGGGTGAGTATTGGCAAGCCATACATGGATACTGGCCTGACTTGCCTTGTATATCCCATGATCCTGGTTAATGAACATACAAGCAGTGTCATTAGTAATAACCGATCCTAATGTTATATGAGCTCTGTGATTGGTGATCCAAATTCATTTATGTGTGGGCAGAAATGAAACTACCATGTTAAAAAATGCTGAATGTAAAAAAGACCCAGAGGGATCCCTTTGTGAATATCAGCCAATGCACATAATGCTTGCAAATGTTATATTAAATTACCTCTTAAACAGCCAAGAGATAATCCAGTAGAGGTATTAGTACCAAGTTTTGTCATGTATTCTATAAGTCTGAGAGGAAAGAAAACAGGATTTCTTTCTGCCCTGGTAAGTTAGCAGTTGAGAATGAAGCAACAGTATAGAGGAGGATTTGTAAAGGCTAATGTTGTGGGCAGAAAGGCAGCTGATGAGGTCCTGCACAGACAGATATAAAGTACTCCACCTGAGTAACAGCAACTCTGTGGTAATTAAATCAACTTGAAGGAGTAGAACAGATGGCAATAGAGTAGGGAAAGGATCTGAGGATGGGGGGTGGGGGGTGGTACCTGGACTGAACTACGAGGACCTGCACTAGGAGCAGAGTACGAAAATGGTAGCAACAGCATGTGACCCAAGAGTAACAGTGTTCGAACTCTACTGAGTAAGGATAGAGGTGCAGTAGCTCATGTAAGAAAGATGTGAAGGGGTCATCATAACCAGGAATGATAGAGGACATTGGAGAGGAGACAGAGAGCAAATTATTATAGGAACCAACTGCTGCCTAAGTCTGTGAAAGTATGTCCTTCATAGAGACATTCTGGGCAATGAATGGATAACTGGGGTGACTGGTAGAGAGAGAATTAATGGACATATTGAAGATGGGGCAGGCATAGAAGGGTGAAAGGAAGTCAGAATGAAGAGGCAGTAGAATGTTGAATGCATTTTAAGAAATTATTGCCACCTGCATCAGGCAGTCATATCCTGAGACGTGCGTGCAATGGTTTGGGAATACCTTAATCATCATTAGTATATTGCAAATAATTGTAATTAGTTGAACCTATGCACATGTGTGTTCTGACACAGACACACACTTTGCTTTGGTAAAAAAACTACTGATTCTAAAAACATAGTTCATAGGTGTGTACTAGGCTAATGGCCCTGGAGCCTTTACAAACTTAGCCCATAGGATTACCCTGACATCATGCCACTCAACCTTAGTTCCAAGTGGCTCTGTCAAGTAGAACCACTGGAGTGATCCCCGGTGTGAAGTTTCTATTCCCCATCCATTCATCAAGGTTTTTCTTGAAGACGGCCAGTGAGGTGCTCTGTTTGACATGTATGGGAAGTCTATTCTATAGCAAGGGCAGTCTCTGGGCTATGAACCTGTCCCTCCAGCACGTTCTGTTGATTGTGGTAATGAGGTTGAGGTCACTGGAGTGTGTGGTGTGGAGGGATTGGGATTTCTATAGCTGTAGCATTTCTAACAGAGCTGGATCAGACATGGCTTTGTATGTCAAGCAGAGATTACCTCAAAGTAGGCGATATGAGACAGAGAATAGTTGAAGTTCTTTGAGTCTGTCCATATAGGACAAGTGTTAAAGGCCAAGGATCCCCTTTGTGAGGTACTTTTGTGGCCTCTCTAGTTGTTGCTGGTGTCTAGTGAGGCACATGTCAAATGGGGCATTGTACTCGATGATTGGCCTAATGGGGGAAGAGTAGAGGGAGATAATGACCTCTTTCTTCCTGGATGCAATACCCTTTGTAATGAGATGTGTCACATAGAAGGACTTTCTGACCACAGTGGCTATGTGATGGTCAAAAGAGAGGCTGCTGTCAACCTGTGTTCCCAGAGCTCTTATAACACCTTCTGTGTTCAGTGGACTACCATTGATGTGGTAATTTACGGGAACTGGGTTTCTCCCAAAGGGGATGATGACACATTCTTTGGCATTAAGCTTAAGGCCATGGTTCTGACACCAGTCGTTGGTCTCAGTGAGGCCTTTCTGTAGGATGTCAACATCACTTGGGGAGGTAATAATGGCTCCCAGCTTGCAATCATCTGTGAACTTTGTCAGCCAGAGATCCTTTGTTTTGGCCTGGACTTTAGAGGAGTAGATACCAAACAGGAGAGGACCTAGGACCGAACCCTGAGGGACTCCACTCATGACTGGTCAGCAGTGTGACTTGGAGTCCACTACTTTCACATTGTGGGTTCTATATGTGAGCCAGTTTGCAACCCACCTAGTGATATAGGGGTTGATGCCTAGATAAGTGCATTTTTCTATGATTCCTGAATAGGAAATGGTATCAAACACCTTGGCCAGATCAAGGTAGACTGTATGAATCACCTTGCCTTCATCCACAGCTCTGGTGACTGACTCCAAGAAGTCGACCAAGTTGAGCAGGCATGATCTACACTTCACAAAACCAAACTGTATGGGATTCAGAGTTTGGATATTCCCTATATCCTTGTTTATTAGGTTCATGATGATGTGTTCCATAGCTTTGCATGTCAGACTCATCAAGCTAATGGGGCGATAGTTCCCAGTGTCTGCAGTCGCTCCTCCTTTGTAGAGAGGGATGACTGTAGCAGTGTGCCATTCGGTAGGGACAAAGCCTGAGGTGAGATTGTGACTGAACAGAGCACACAGGTGAGGTGCCAGATGTTCATAATGTTTCACTGTTGCAGTCATTACATTTGGGTAATCTGCTGGCAGGTTGTCCTCAGTCGGCCTGATTAACAAAGTCTTGGGTCCTGCGTCAGTTGCTGCCTCTTCTTCCATGACATCAGGTCTTCAGGGGTATAAAACATGTAGCCAACATCATTACATCAGTCTTTCTTGCCGCGCAGTGCCCAAAGCATAAGAAGTTCGCAAGTGCCGGTCAGCCGACTTCTGAAATTTTCATTTTCAAGTTTCAGAACCGAAGTCTTCAACTTAAATCTAAGTACCCCATTGGGGAAACTTTTTCTTGCTCCTTACCGATGTCAGTAAAAGTTAATAATTGTATTACTTGTGGGAAGCAAATACCTCATGAAGATTTTCATTTGTACTGTATTCCTTGCCTAGGCCCTGACCACGATGTGCCTTGCTGTTGGTTTTGTGCTTTATTTAATCAGTGCACTATCCGTCATCGGTACATTTTTGCATCAAAATATTTTGGTTCTCGGTTTAATTATCCAGAAATGGTATCGGTCAGCCATCCGACTACTGGAATACCAAAAAAATGCAAAGAAAAAGACAGAGACAGGCCGTTGAGGTCCAAAACTGCCGACGACGCTTCTCCTATGCCAGTCGCCAGTTCGCCGGTGCTTTCACAGCCCCTGATACCTGCTACTTCTGATTCGCAGGCCTCTTCTGAGACCCATTCAGAGTCTGGTATGCCATGAGATGCTTCACATTTTGAACCCATGGATGTCTCTACCTTGGATGCGTCCGGAGCCACTGAGCAGGCACCGGCTTCTAAGGGTGTATTCAGGCCTACAGACTTGCATATTAAACCAACACTAACTTCAGTGCTAAGGCCTAAATCTCGATCTATTTCTAAAAAAACAATGCCCAGGCCACATGTTCAGGTCCCTATGCCTAAAAAACAAATGATCAAAATGGCTGAAGATTTAATTACTCTAATCAGGGGTAGTCAACACCCTCCCTCCAAGAGGCCTAGGATTGAATTTGACTATGAATCTTCTGAACAGGACTCTGTTTCTTCTGACTCTTCTAATGATCTGGAATTGTCCATCACTACTTATGAGGACACTGATGCAGAGGAATCCATTTCCTCTGCTTCTCCGCCTGAGGATTTCTCTTTTGGGGAAACTTTACATACCTTAAGGGAGCATTTCCACTGGGAAAGTCAGGATTTCTCTGAATCCAAAAAGAGGCTTTGGGATTTCCTTCTTATTTATTTATTTATTTAAATTTGTTGACCGGGAGTGTCCGACTGGATGTAGTTCTATTTTCAGCGGAGGCCCGGGGAGAAAAGCTCCACAGTTGAAATAAACAGACAGTATTTACATTGGATTACATAGTGATTAACAATTTACATAGCAATTACTTACAACATATTTACAGATGAAGAACACAGTACATCAGTAGACAACTAGAATCTTTATCTGTGAAGTGCATACCAGACATTAACAAATGTTACAAGAAGAAGAAGTTCGTGCTGTATAATAAGTACTGGCTTATGAGCATCTGAGCTTGCTATAATCAAGGTAGTTAGTGGAGTGGAAAGAAAGGTAGTGGTTGGATGGGGTGGATGATATTAGAGTGGGAGTTGCAAGGGCATAGCCAACATGTTTTTAGTTGTGCTTTTAGTGAAGTTTTGAAGTGGGTGCATGATGGTATGGAGGTAATTGTGGGTGGGAGTGAGTTCCATAATTTTGCTATGGCGCAAGAGAATAGTGCTTCACCAGCAGAGTTATTGGCTTTAGTGATCTGCAAGTGATTTTTGCTGCTGGATCTTAGTGGTCTGGTGGTGCGATAGGGTTGGAGTAGATTCTGGAGGGATGGGACATTTAGTGGATGGTTTACTAGTTTGTGGGCGAGTGAGAGTTGATACCATTGAAGGAGGTGAGGGAGTTCAGCAAGTGAGAGACAGTGGTGACTACGGTAGGATGCCCCTGTGGCGAATTTGGCAATTTTGTTGTAGCAGGTCTCTAGCTTGTTTAGATCACATTGCCTTAGGTTGGTATATATTGGAGAGGCATAAAGTAGGGTGGAGATAAGGTGGGAATTTGCTATTGAAATCTTTGCTGCTTTGGTGAGAAATTGCTTATTTCTGTATAACGCTCCTAGTTTTTAGTGGACTTTTTTATAGTCATGGATATGTGAATGTCAAATTTTAGTTTATTGTCTATTTCCACTCCTAGCAATTTGGTATGTTCAGTTGGGTATATAGTGGTGTTGTCTTTTGCCGTGATGTTAAAGTGAGAGTTGGTTTGAGTATGTTTGGTGGGTTGGAAGATGAGTAGTTTAGTTTTGTTTGGGTTGGGTATTAATCAGGCATCGGATAACCATGTTTCAACAGAGGAAAAGGCTTCCTGTGTGACTTTTTGCAGTTTTGGTAGGGACTGGGCTGAGCAGATGATGGTCGAGGCATCTGCATATTGTATGAGTGTGCCATGTTTGGTGGCAGAGGCTAGATTATTGGTGTAAACCGAGAAGAGTAGGGGTCCAAGGATGGATCCTTGGGGAACCCCTATGGAGACAGGTAGTTGGGGAGATATGTCATTCTGCCATACAACGGATTGTTGGCAGTCAGACAGGTAACTCTGAAACCAGTTGGTGACCGATTGTGAGAAGGACAGGTTATTGAGGACAGAGATAAGTTGTTTGTGTGGGACCATGTCAAATGCTTTAGATAGGTCTAGGAAAGTAGCAGAGGAGAGATAGCCATTGTTTTTATGCTGAAGGATAGTGTTAGTAAAGGAGAGTAGGGCAGTGGTGGTGCTATGGTGTGGTCGGAAACCATGCTGAGTACTGGAAAGGAGGTTGTTAGTAAGGAGGTAGTCTGAGACCTGAGAGTGTATGCATCTCTCTAGTATTTTGGAGAGTGGAGAGAGAACAGCTATGGGGCGGTAATTGGTTAGTTCTGTGGAGGGTCCGCCTTTGTGGAGGGGATTTATATGTGATACTTTCCACAGTGTGGGAACGTAACTTTCTGACAGAGATCGGTTAATCAAGATGGATACTGGGTAGGCCAGAGCATCAGCTGCGATTTGTAGGTATTCACTTGGGAGGCTGTCTGCTGCTAATTTGGTGGGTTTAAGTTTAGTTAAGAGTTTTTTTATGTTGGAGGTAGGTACAGGAGAAAAAGAGAAGGCAGTGGGGAGATTAATAGTTGAAGGTGTGGGTTGGAGGGGAGGGGGGTTGTGTTGTTTAGCTAGTGATAGTATGGTTTGGGTGAAGTGTGTGTGTTGAATGAGGAAGCAATATTTTCTGAGGAGTGAGGGATGTTAGGAGGGGGGTCCTGACTTTACCTGGGTGGAGGATGGAGTTTATGGAGGACCAGAATTGTTTGGGGCCGTGTTGTGAGGAGTTTCTGGTAGTATTGGGATTTGTCCTGTTTTATCAGCTTTTTGACTCTATTGCGTAGTTCTAGGAATTTCTGTCTAGCTGAGGAGGTTTTGGTTTTGTGCCAGTGCTCCCAGGCTTTATCCCTGTTTTTCATTTCTGACTTAGTGGTTTTCTGTAGCCATGGGAAGGGTTGTGCTTTGGTTCTGGAGAATCTTATGGGGGCATGGTAATTAAGGATGTTCAGGAAGGTAGTATTAAAAAATTCAACTGCATCATCTAGACTGAGGTACTTTAGAGGATGCCAGTTACATTCTTTGAGGGATGAGATGAATGTGAGTGGGTTAAAGTTTAGTTTTTTACGTATTTGATGGTAGATGACAGGTTTAGCTTGGTATAGGTATTTTATGAGTAGGAATGTTGGGGAGTGATCACGGAGGCTATCTGATAAGCAGCCTGTTATATATGACTGGGGGCTCTTACTGACTAGTATCCAATCCAGGGTAGTGTGCTTGGTGGAGTTTTTATTTATCCTGGTTGGTGACTGGACTAGTTGAGTAAAGCCATGAAGGTGTACATGATGGGTTGGATTGTTGCCAGAACAGGATTGCCAGTCAATATTGAAATCACCTAAGATGATAGTTTCTTGGGGGAGATGGTGGGTAGACCAGCTGAGGAGGTTTTCTAGGGAAGGGATGTTTTGGCCAGGTGGGAAGTAGCATCCAATTATGTTGATGGTTTTGTTTTGGTTAATTTTGAGGTTGGTATATATTATTTCTTCATTGCCTATTTGTGGAGCTGATGATTTTAAGATCTGGATGTTTAGATGCTGTTTAAATATTATAGCTACACCACCTCCTTTTTTGTTTAGCCGGTCTACTCTTAGCATGCTGTAACCTGTAGGGAGTATTTGCTCACTGGTAATGTGAGGTTTTAGCCAGGTTTCTGTCAGGATGACTATATCTGGGGAGTACAAGTCTATGGTGGCATGGAGTTCATGGACTTTGTTGGATATACTTCTAATATTTAGGCATAGTAGAAGGAAGTCACTTGGATTTCTATTGGATGTAATATGAGAGAAGTTGTGGTTTCTAGTCTGATTATGAAGATTGGGGTTGGAGATGGTAGGGCCAGGGTTGTGGTGGATGTCTCCACTTAGGACTAGTTTTGATAAGCATGAAATTATTACTTTTCTCAGTTTTTGAATGTGTTTGATTATAAGGGAAACTTTATGATTGTGCTCTGTGGGTAATAGGTATGGTGGGAGGGTTACTATGTTAAGTTGTAGGGATGCTTTATGTTTGAGTAATATAGTTGGTAGAATATGTGGGGGGTGCATAGGGATGGTTCTTGAGCTGGTGGGAGGGGAGCTGAGTGTGGGTGAGACATGAGTGGTGGTGTGAGTAGTAGTACAGTGATAGTGGTTGAGTGGGGGAATGATGGAGCTTTGGTAGGATGTAAGATATGCAAGGAGAGTGCATGCAGTGAGCATAGGAAAGGTATGCTTGTACATGTTAGTTGAGGAGGTGTGATAGTAGTGGGAAGATGGAGGAGGTAGTGTTGGGTTAGTGCTGTGGTTGGCTATTAGAAAGATGGGAGGGGTTTGAGTGTAATAAAGGTGGGACCACTGGGGGCGGGAGGAAATAGGGGGCAGGGTGTGGAGCAAAGCGGGTACAGACCCTGTTAGTTGCTCATATGAGAGGCTGGAAACAATCACAAAGCAAAGACAAGTATGTGTTAAGAAACAATCACAATTAACCAAGGACTGCTCTGAAACTGTAAGTCATTTTTTAATTTCTCAGGTGGAAAAACAGGATAACCTTGTATCAGTAGGCTACTGTGGTCATAGTTTAAATTTACAAACACACAGTATTGATCAGTTATGGATACTATTTGCTAACAGAAGTGTATAAGAGAAAGTGGAAGATGTGTGTGTGTGTGTGTGTGTGTGTGTGTGTGTGTGTGTGTGTGTGTGTGTGTGTGTGTGGGGGGGGCTGCTTACAACCAAAGCAGAGTGCTCTCCAGTGGAAAATGAATATTGGCTCAAACAGGTAGACACATACTCAAAGTTAACTGTAGCTGTTTGCAGACAGTTCAGACTCGGACTGCGCTTTTCTTACAAGAATGTTAAAGGTGATATTGCAGCTGAATACTTAAGAGTGGTCTTAGGTTCAAAGTTAACTGTAGTTGTTTGCAGACAGTTCAGACCCGGACTGCACTTTTCTTATAGGAATGTTAAAGTTGGTACCGCAGTTGAATACTTAAGAGTGGTGTTAGGTCTAGAAAAGAAGAGTACAGAGAGGAGTAAGCACTTTGAGATGGTAAAGATATATTATAAAGATTACAAAAAACACACTGAGCAAATAGTTACCGCATGCAGGACAATGCCATGCACCAACTACTTAGTATATGCAGATACTGAGCCAATTGGAAGAACATTAGAAAAGAAACCCCAAACAGTAATGCAGTCACAGATAAAAATATAGCGAGCAGCAATCTGTCGTGGTTCTCTAATGTGATTCTATCCACCAGTAACAGCACAATTATATAGAAATAATTAGACACTAGTATGAGCTGTCTACACACAACACAATTACATGAATAACATTAGTGAACAAGGTGCAGCTATGAAAATATACCATACATACTATTATACTAAAAACAAATTGGTGCATACAAATGCTAGCATGCCATAGTAACATCTAATAATGAAGCATAAATCATATTAGATGTCTAACACAATTCAACATAAACATATACAGTTGTACAATGTCTAATACAATTCAACAAAAATAGGCATTTACAGTTGTAAAACACTTACTGGAGAGACACTGAGCCTTCATGGGGCCTGTAGCAGAGTGGATTGTAGTTTTAAAAATGGTGCCTGCTACAGGTAATATTTATTAACTCTGGGTTTGTCTTAAGGTAATAAACAGGGAATGGGGAGGGGAGAACAAGGGTGTGAGCAGGCAGTTCTTTGTACTGCTGCTAATGAGCCAAAGCAAAGACCAGTATGTGTTAAGAAACAATCACAATTGACCAAGGACTGCTCTGAAACTGTAAGTCATTTCTTAATTTCTCAGGTGGAAAAACAGGATAACCTTCTTCTTCCTCAGCATAGGCCTTTGGCTATACCACGTGTACTAAATATTTTTGATGATGTGTTTTCAGAATCCAGTATGGCCCCTGATTCCTTGCCTCCAGCCCCTAGCAAGCCAGACAGGTACTACAGGGTTCCTGAGTCCCACAAATTCCTTTTCAAAAACCCTATTGCGGATCCTGAAACCATTTCTCAGGGGCCCAAGGGCATTAAGGCTTCTACTGCTAAAAATCCTACCCCTTCTGATAGAGACTCCAGGGCGCTGGATAGATGGGTAAAATGGTTTATACTTCTGCAACCTTAGCAATCAGGGCATTAAACTGTCAATTCAATATGCTAAAATATCAACAGCATATCATGGGACTGCTTAAACAGAAAATGATGTTGATTTCTGAGTGTGTGGAGAATAAAGATTTGCAGGACTTATTGCATTCAGCTGAACAAGATGACAAACATACTTTGCAATGTGGTTTTGATTCTTTAGAGGCCTCTTATAGGGCTGCTGTTACAGGGTCTGTGCTTAAAAGGCATGCTTAGCTTAAGGAGCAATCTCTGACTGGTCATGTTAAGCAAAACTTTTGGATGCACCTTTACAGCAGGACTGCCTATTTGGCAATAAGGCTGAAGAAGTTCTAAAAAAGATGGAAGATAAAGCTAAATATATGCAAACTGTGAAAGAATTCTTACAAGTGCAACCTCCTAGATTTAGTAGGCATTGGCCTATTAAGAACTGGTCTTTTTCAGCTCCTTCCAGAGCCACTACGGCCAAAACCAGGCATTCCAAAACCACCAGGTTTCAGTCCCAAGGGACTTTCAGATCTAAGCAATGGGGTGCTTCCACTTCCAAGTCTGGAAACAACAAGGCACCACCCTATGGTAAACAGTCTCAGTGACTTCCCTTTGAAATTACTAAGCACTTACCTCTTAGTCGCCCCTTTGGGGGGAAAACTGGCTCTTCATTCAAGAAACTGGCAACTTATAACCCAGGACAAATGGATTTTAAATATAGTGTCCCAGGGATACAGATTTCATTTCCCACACGTTGCCAACTCCAAATGGGTAGCCAGACCTGCCCCCACATCAGTTGGCAGAGGCTCAGAAACAAGTACTTTCCCTCCTAAACATGGGGGCAATTCAACTAGTACCAGAAGAGGAAAAGGGACAAGGTTTCTATTCCAGACTTTTCCTGGCACCCAGAAAAGACAAATCATAGCATCCAATTCTGGACCTGTCTACTCTAAACACCTTTCTGGACATTCCAAAATTCAAGATGCTGACTCTTCACCAGTTACTTCCTATGCTAGGTAGGGATGCCTGGTTGGCAACTCTCGACCTAAAAGAGGCTTACCTGCATGTCCCAATCAGGGAATCTTGCAGAAGATTCCTATGCTTCAAAGCAGGCTGTATGCATTATCAGTTCTCTGCACTGACCTTTGGCTTGTCTACACGCCCAGGGTATTCACAAAGTGCCTGGCTCCAGTAATTGCATTTTGCAGGCAAAGAAATATTCAATATTCAAATATATCCATACCTGGACAATTGTCTAATTCAGGCAGAAAACCAGGCCATTCTTCTAAAACATCTGGCGTTTGTAAAAAGACTTCTAACCTGTCTAGGGTACACCATAAACGAAAAGAAATCTCAACTAGTACCCTCTCAAAAAATTACATTCCTGGGTGCAAGCTTGAATAAAACTGCCCAGATGGCTTTCCTTATGCCAGAAAAGCAAATTCATTTGGTGACTTACTTCAAACAGGTGGTAACAAAAATCCTGCTATCTGCAAGGCAAATACTGCAAGCCTTGGGTTCATGGCCTCATGCATTCTAATTCCATATGCAAGACTGCATATGAGGAAACTTCAGTGGTACTTAAAAAGTTTATGGAGTCAGCATTGTCACAGCCTGGAAACAATGATTCCTATCATACCTTGCCTGCAACTAGAGTTCCTATGGTGGGCAGAGGCCTGCCACCAAAACAAGGGACTGCCATTCACACCAACCCCTGCAGCCTAAACCCTTAATACAGATGTATCAGACTATGCATGGGGGGCTCATCTGGCAGGGAAGTGCATTCAGGGCAAATGGAGCCCAAACCAAATGCACCTTCATATCAATCAAAAAGAAATGCTAGCTGTACAGAATGCACTGACAGCCTTCAAGGAATATCTTCATCCAGGACAATTACTGATAAAGATGGACAACATCATGGTTATGTGGTACATAAACAAGCAGGGGGGGGTACACATTCCTACCCCTTCTGCAGACTAGCCATGGCTTTGTGGAACACGGCCTTGAGCTACCAAGTACAACTACAAGCTCAATTCCTGCCAGGAAAGCAAAATGTTCTGGCAGACGAACTAAGCAGAAATCTCATGGACCCTCATGACTGGAAACTGGAACCAAGGATTTTCAACATGTTGACACACAAATGGGGGAGCCCAGACATAGATCTTTTTACCTCACCCCAGAACTACCAGTTGGACAAATTTTGCACAAGAACTCATCACAAAAAAAGCCTGGAAAGTGAATGCTCCGTCCTTCAGCTGGAAAAACCTATCAGTCTATGCCTTTCCCCCTCTGCCTTTGCTCTCCAAAGTTCTACTAAAAGTCAAACAGGACAAACCAAAAATGATTTTGATTACTCCAACCTGGCCTCACCAACACTGGTACCCACTCCTGCGCAGTGTGTCACACATTTCTCCGTGGCACCTTCCTCAGACACCTTCCTTACTGTCTCTACAGGAGAACCAATTTGTGCACCCTCAGCTCCAAACATTAAATCTTGCAGCTTGGCTAATCACTTAAATTCACCCCTAACATCCCTCAGCAAACCTGTGATGGATGTCATTTTGGAGGCGAGAAGACCTAGTACTAGAAAATCTTATGCTGACAAATGGAAAAGATTCTGTGCCTGGAATCAATCTCAAGGGATGAGCACAGCAGTGCCCAATTTACCTCAGATTTTGCAATACTTAAGTGAGATTCTTCACAAGGGCCTGTCCTTTTCTTCCATAAAAATCCATGCTTCAGCCATTTCAGCTCATTACAACACAGACACCCCCCCTTCTCTCATCCTCTTCTTAAGCAGTATCTCAGAGGGGCCAAAAACTTGAGACCACCCAGGAGAGCTCCATCCCCTGCCTGGGACCTTAACTTTGTATTGGAGAAACTCACTCTACCTCCTTTTGAGCCAGCTGCAACTGCAGACTTAAAAATGTATTTTCTGGAAAACAGCCTTCCTTTTAGCAATCACTTCAGCCAGAAGGATTTCTGAATTGCAGGCCCTTATGGCAGTGGAGCCTTTCATCATCTTTCATGCTGACAGAGTGTCACTCAGGACCAATCCATCATTCATGCCCAAGGTGGTATCTTAATCAGTCCATTTATTTGCCAACTTTCTTTCCCAATCCACAGAACAAGGAGAGCAGATTCTGCATTCATTGGATGTACACAGACAACTTAGATTCTACTTGGACAGGACTAAATCTCGAAGAAAATCTGAACAACTGCTGGTCGCATTTGCTGCAGGGGCAGAGGGGAAGGCTATTTCAAAGCAAACCATTTCTAAATGGATAAGCCATTGTATTAATTTCTGTTATAAGCTCCATGGAAAACCTATCCCTCAGGGGATCAGATCTCATTCCACCAGGGCTGCATCTACTTCAGCAGCCTTTCTCAGGGGTGTTCCTACCAGGGATATTCTAGAAGCTGCTACCTGGAGTTCAATAAATACTTTTACCAAGCATTATCATTTACCAATGTTTTCTAAATCCAGAGCTGGCTTTGCCACTGCTGTTTTGTAGGGCCTTATAGCCGGTCCTAATGCTGTATAAATCCATCTTCCCAACCCTAGCTTTGGGAATCACCCAAATGCAATGACTGCAACAGTGAAACATGATGAACATAGTACAGTTGTGTACACTTACCATAAATGTAGATGTTTGAGTGTATTCACTGTTGCAGTCCTGATTACCCTCCCTCCAGCCCCCTGCTTTTCTTTTATTATACCTCTTCTTTCTTTTATTATGCTTAAAAGCCTTTTTGGTGTATTTGCTTTTGTTTGGAGGTATATTTTTGTGTTTCTAAATTATATATATATATATATATATTGCTCCCCATTTGGGGGTCTCCTGACATCTGGGGCAAGAAAAACTGATGTAATGGTGTTGGCTGCATGTTTTATACCCCTGACAACTGGAAGAAGGGACAGCAACCTCTCCATTTTCTTTGTTTGGTCAGGGGGAAGTTTCTTTACTCACCAGTGGGAGTGGGGAGTACTGAGCTGCCTGTTTGTCCTCAGAGGAGTGGTTTAAGACAGTAACTTGTAATTCATTGGCCATTTTGGGTCATTTCCTGCCTTTTCCAGCCCCTGCTATAAAGTACGCTTTGGCGGGCTTTTCTGGCTGTAGAGAACTCAGCACAGCTCCTCGTGGTATCCAGAAGAGTTCCTAGAGCAGCAGAGAACAGAAAAAGCAACTTTCCAGATTCTAAGTATTTTTTTCTTGCATTTTTCGACCATTTGTGTTATTCAACGACTGTTTCTGTCTATTTTATAGTGGTATTACCTGTTTTTCCTGTTTTTATAAGCTTTAATTGTTGGTTGCACTTCTTAGTTTAAGTTTGCTTAAAAGTTAAACTACAGGCTAATACACTCAAGTGTACTAGCTTTTGATAGCATTTAATCGAAAAGCAAAGCATTTATTGTGTTTTCTGATCTGTCTGTGAAAAAAATTTCCAAAAAAACAAAAAAATATTCTTGTTCTCCTAACTTTCCTGGCTAGTTGTTCCAGTGATCAGGTTTTGCTGATCCCTGGGCTTTGTCTTGGTTCCTGTGTTTCTCCATTTTCCTTGTTTGGTCAGGGGGAAGTTTCTTTACTCACCAGTGGGAGTGGGGAGTACTGAGCTGCCTGTTTGTCCTCAGAGGAGTGGTTTAAGACAGTAACTTGTAATTCATTGGCCATTTTGGGTCATTTCCTGCCTTTTCCAGCCCCCTGCTATAAAGCACGCTTTAGCGTGCTTTAGCGCGATTTAGCGCAGAGTTGCCACTAGAGCAGCATCGGGCAGTGCCGGTTTAACAAGGTTAAACTTTTTCTGGCTCCATAAAGTCTGTTCTTCATTTTTTTCCCTTAGAACTGCTCTACTAGTAACCTAAACAGTATATCCCTTAACTAAAAAGTGCAGCACTTGTTCCTAAAAGTTTTTTTTTTAAAAAAAAAGCTCAGCACTTGTCTTAAAAGCATCTTCCTTGCAGGTTAAGCACTTCTATATTATACAAAGTCCCTCACTTGCGAACCCCCCCCCAGGAGTACCCACTTCCTTACTAAGTCCTCTCCTATTCAGTCTCATACCTAACTCCTTAATATTTCTAGCATGTCGAAGGGCCAGATGCTGGCGTCCTCTCCTGCCCAGTTGGTGAATCTGGGAATATTGAGGCAATGTTACAATTGCCTCATGTACACAGACAACCCTCTCCTCCTCCCACATAACACAAATACTTGCGAGAGATGCAGCTATTTAGCCAAACTGGAGGCTGAGCTCTCTCAACTCAGGACTGGCAAGACCAGACAGGAGGAGAAGGCAACTACGCACACCTCAAAACCAGCCTCACATAATGCTACCACACCACTGAATCAAACACATAAACACACAAAGACATACTCGGAGGCTCTGAGTAAAAATTTACCTAAACAGCAGAGGCCTCCAAAGCAGACACCCAAGCAACTGCTACCTCAAGACACCCCACAAGCAACACATAAACCTCAAAATCAGTGTGCAAAGCAGTCACAGCCCTTAAGGCCAAATACAACACCAAACATACTTGTCATAGGTGTCTCCATAGTCAGACACACTGACGTCCCACTCACCAGGCTGAACAAGGAGAGGGTCACAGTAAGCTGCCTATCGGGTGCTAGAATCCGCCACATAACACAAGCACTCTGGTCACTCCACGGCAAGTACAAATATGACACAGTCATTGTCCATGCTGGTGTGAACGACCTGAGACGTACCTCCCTGGACTACATGAAAAGAGACATAGAGGAGCTCTCTGATTATGTAGCCCAGGCAGGTATGACCCTGACCCTGAGCAGTATCCTTCCTTCACCAAGAATGATGCCACAATATAGAGACAAGATGATCAGCTTTAACAATTGGCTTAATTTCTGGTGTCATTCAAAGGGGATTCAGTGTCTGTCTGCCTGGGATGACATGCTTGACAAGCCACGCTGCTTCGCAAGGGACGGCTTGCACCTGTCACCTCTGGGATTCTGGATATTGGCTAAGGCTCTTGCCACCCCCATAGTGCCTTTTTTAGGCAAGGCTCAAATTCTAAACCTACCACCCTAGAAAACAAAAATGGGAAGAAACTGAGGGTAATGCTGCTCAATGCCAGAAGTCTAAATCTCAAAATGCACGCACTCGAGGCCCTTCTCAGTATGGAGAACATCGATGTCTGTGCTGTAACTGAAACCTGGTTCAAGGCTCCTGAGAGCACCCTGGCACTGTCAGGTTTTACCTCATATCATGCATTCCGGCCCCAAAACCCGGACCACACCACAAAAGGAGGGGGTGTATCCATATTCATAAAAGATACCCACACCTCCAGGTTGGTGGCAATGCACGAAGCTTCGGAAACCATCCAGGTGCAACTAACCATAGGCAAAACTGCTCTACAATTTGTAGCATGCTACAGGCCACCCTCTCAAACTCAGGAACCCCACACAGCCTTCCTGAAGACACTGGAGGGTATAAATGTATCTCCAAACACCATCATATTGGGTGACTTCGACTACCCGAATATAGACTGGGAACATTACTAAAGCCATAACTTTCTAGCCCAACGGTTCCTGGAGTTCATAAATTCAAATGCCATGGAACAACTAGTCACTGTTCCCACGAGAGGAGAAAATATACTAGATCTCATTATCAAAAACATGGGGACAAAATGCTCCACACCGGAAGTATATCCCTCATTGGTGAGATCTGATCATAAACTAATCTCACTGGAAATCCACATCCCGCCCCCACCCCAAACAAAAAAGACCACAGTGAAGAACTTCTCTAAAGCAAACTTCACACTACTCAAGACAGGTGTGGTATCCTTCAAGGCCCCTGAGCCAGTGGAAACCACAACCCAAGCTGCGGAAGCCCTTACAAATGCCTTCTATGAACACCTCCAGGACTGCATGGACCAGGCAATCCCAAATAAAACCAAGACTCTTTCCACCAAGGGCAAACGTCCAGTCTGGTGGACCCCAGCCATTAACAAACTTTACAATAAGAGGAGAAAGCTATTACATGATAGAACAAAATCCATAAAAGGGAAGTCACCCCTGATCAGTATTAGTAAAAAAATACGAGCACTCATAAAATCAACTAAGGCCAATTTTGAGAGAAAAATTGCCATGGATTCAAAAGACAATCATAAGGCCTTTTTCAGCTGTGTTAGGAACCTGGGTGGAAACTCCCAGATATGCTCAGAATTAGTCCAAAATGATACAAAAATCACTGAACCCACAGACATTGCCAACATACTGGCAGACAGGTTCAGTGCAAACTTCACCCCCCTCTCCCCCCCTAAAGGAGAGATAACTATCCCAGTGGAGTGTAGCCTCCCAGACATCTCAAATGCGCAGGTGAAAGCTGCTCTCTCTAAAGCTAAAAACACAGCATCAATGGGACTGGATGGTGTCCCCGGCTGTGTGCTACACGAGCTCAATGAGGAACTAAACCTGCACATAAGGCAGCTGTTTAATCTCAGCCTTACCACAGGATACGTGCCCAAGGAGTGACGTACGGCAACTGTGGTCCCACTCCACAAAGGCGGTGCCTCTACGGACCCTGGTAATTACCGCCCCATAAGCTTAACAAGTCTAGTCTGCAAAGCTATGGAGAGGATCATAATCGAGCTCATAAACAAAGATACAGGAGACTTGCAGACACTGGACCCGACCCAGTTTGACTTCGTCAAGGGCAGATCATGCCTTTTGAACTTGGTCGACTTCTTCGAAACAGTCACCAAGGCCATTGATGAGGGAAAGGCAGTCCATACAGCCTACCTTGACCTTGCAAAGGCTTTCAACACAATACCCCACTCGGGTATTGTAGAAAACTTACCAGCTTAAATGTAAACCCATATGTCACAAGATGGGTTGCAAACTGGCTTAAGGACAGAACCCACAGGGTTAGAGTTGCTGGCGCTATGTCAGACTCCAAGCCAGTCACAAGTGGTGTCCCACAGGGCTCGGTCCTTGGCCCCCTATTGTTCGGCATCTACTTCTCAGAAGTACAGGCCAACATGGGAGGACTTTGGCTGACAAAGTTTGCAGACGACTGCAAACTGGGTGCCATAGTGGAAAGTGCATCGGACATGGATATCCTTCAGAGGGGACTCACGGAAACAGATAGTTGGTGCCAGAGCCATGGCCTGAAGTTAAACGCCAAAAAATGTATAGTCATACCCTTCGGGAAAAACAAGGTAACCCCAAGCTACCATATAGGTGGCAATCCACTAAGCACAGAAGAGGTTATCAGGGACCTGGGGACCCAGGTTGACAGTGGCCTTTCTTTTGACACTCACGTTGCTAAAGTGGTTAGAAAGACCTTCTACATTGCCCACCTGATCATGAAGGGATTCACATCCAGATCTAGTGAGGTCATTGTTCCCCTGTACTCTTCACTTATCAGACCAATGATCGAGTACAATGCCCCATTCGGGATGTATCTCACCCGACATCTGCAGCAAATGGAGAGACCCCAAAGGTTCCTCACCAAAAGGATAAAGGGAATCCAAAATCTGTCATATGCTGCCAGATTGAAGAAACTCTAGCTCTATTCAGTCGCATACCGTCTGCTCAGAGGTGACATGTGCCTGACATACAAGGCCATGTCCAACCCGGAATTAATGGACATGCTCCACCTCAAAAAATCCAAATCCACCAGAACCACTAGAGCAAGCGACTTAAACCTTAGCACGGATATAAATAGGATGTGCTGGAGGGATAGATTTATCACTCAGAGACTCCCTATGCTGTGGAATAAAATCCCAGTCCATGTGAGGCAGAGCACCTCGCTGGCTCTGTTCAAGAGAAATCTTGACCTGTGGATGGGAGATCGTAGGTTTACCCCGGGAATCATCTCTGTGTCACTGCTGGACAGAGGCACAACAAACTAATGGGCACAGTATTTTTTCATATAAGGGGTGGCGTAAGCCACAAAACTTTGGGCTAGGCTTATAAATGCCTTAGGGCAGATAGCCTAGTATAAACCTATGAACCTATGAACCAACACAGGACCCAAGACTTTGTTAATCAGGCCGACTGAGGGCAACCTGCCAGCAGATTACCCAAATGTAATGACTGCAACAGTGAATACACTCAGACATCTACATTTATGGTAAGTGTACACAACTGTACTTTCACTCTGTAGTTCATGTAGAACATAGCAAAGGATGTTGTCAAGTCCCATGGAAGCTGTATTCTTGGCCTTGGACAGCTGTTTTACCCTATGCAGCAGCAATACTGGGTGCCTGGCAATCTACTGGTATTATGATTGGTCATTTGGTGGGGAAGAGAGGGGTAAAGTTGGCACTGAATCTGTTGGCCAGTATATTGGCAATATCTGGAGGTTCCATTGTGCAGTAGCTCAGAGCAAATCTGGGTATTGCAATGGAGATTCTTTACATAATTATAGAAGGCCTTGTGGTTGTCTTTACTATCTGCTGCAATTCTGTTTTCATAGCTAGCTTCAGAGGATTTGATGAGGGATCTCAACTTTTTGTTGAGGCTGATAAGGGAGTTTTTCCAGTCTTGGGACTTCACCTTATTCTGCATCAGTTTCCTCCTTCTGTTGTAGAGTTTGTTTATGGCAGGGGACCACCAGATTGGCTTCCTTTTTTTGGAGGAGAACATCTTGGTTCTATTGGGTATGGTGAGATCCATGCATTTGTGCACATGTTTGTACAGTGCATTGGTGTATGACTCAGCGGTCATGACAACTATCCTTCATTTGCATGGGTGCCATGAAGTTAGCCACCTCTGTTTTTAGAAGCCCAAAGTTATCTTTGGAGACATTTTTCATGGTGGTTACCTTTGCAGCAGGGGGGGGGGGATGTGGATTTCCAGGGTGATTAGTTTGTGGTCGGCTCTAACCAGGGATGAGTTAACTATTGGTGTAGAGCAATGGTCATCTGTGTTAGTAATGACCAGGTCAAGGATGTTGCCACCTCTAGGGGGGATAAGAACAAGCTGGTCAAGGGCATTTGAATTAATGAATTCCAGGAAACGTTGGGCAAGTGTATTGGTACATGAGTAGTTTTCCCAGTTAATGGAGGGGTAGTTGATGTCGCCCAATATGAGTGTTAGGTTGGACCCTAATATTCTCCAATATGCTTAGGAACGTGGAGTGTGAGTCTTGGGAAATTGTTGGGGACCTATAGCAGGCTACAACCTGAATTGCTGTCTTACCCAATGTTAGCTGCACCTGAAGTATCTCTAATGCGTTATGTTGGGCTACCAGTCTGGAGGTGTGCACATCCTTTATGAATATGGAAACATCACCACCTTTGGAGCTTAGGTCCAAGTTCTGGGGCTGAAAGGTGTGGAATGAGTTACAGTCTGGTAGTGCAGGGGTGCTTTCTGCTGCCTTGAACCAGGTCTCTGTTACAGCACAAATGTCGATATTCTCCATTTTAAGGAGTGCTACGAGTGAGTGCATTTTCAGATTTAGACTTCTAGTGTTGAGAAGCATGACTCTCAGATTGCATTTGTTTGTAACTGTTACTGTGGTTATTTGGTCTTTGGAACACTGCCTAAAAAGCCCATGGGTGACAGATGCAGGCCATCTCTGGCAAAGCATCGAGATCTGTTAATCACATCATCCCAGGCAGACAGATACTGGATCTCCTTAGAATGACACCAGAAACTTAGTCAATTGTTGAAATTGATCATTTTCTGCTTGTACTGTGATATAATTCTGGGTGATGGTAGGATGTTGCTCAGGGCAAGGGTCACACCCACCTGGGCTACATAATCCGAGACCTCCTCCATGTCTCTTTTCATGTAGTTCAGGGAGGTACTTCTCAAGTCATTCACACCCACATGTACAATGACAGAGCCATATTTGTACCTGTTGTTGAGGGACCTGAGTGCGTGCATTATGTGGCGGATCCTGGCACCCGACAGGCAGCTGACTGTTACTTTCTCCTTATTCAACCTAGTGAGTGGGACATCAGTGTGCCTCACTATCGAGTCATCTATGACTAGTGTGTTGGGCATGCTGTTCTGCCTTAGGGGCTTTGGTTGAATGGCACACTGTTTAGTAGAGTTATGTGTCTCATGATTAGTGTTGTGTTGTGGTGGTTGAGTGCGTTTCTGCCTTGGAGGTCTCTGCTGTTTGGGTAGATTTTTGAGAGCCTCCACAAAGGTGGGTGTGTGGTTTGTGGTTTTATGTGAAGGCAGTGCTGGTGTGTGTTCTCGAGGGCTATGTGTTCCATGTGGTGTGGTGCAAGTGTTGACCTTCTCCTCTTGACCAGCTATTCCGGTCTTGGCTGGAGAGTACATAGCTTTCAATTTGGATATATAAGTGCATCTCTCACAAGTCTGAGTGGTGGGAGGTAAGAGGAGAGGGTTGTCAGTGTACATGAGACAGTTGCTACATTGCCTCAGGATGCCCAAGTTCACCAGGTTAATAGGAGAAAGCACAGGGAATTGACCTTTAGACATGCCTGGATGGGTGGATATTAATAATAAGTACTGAAGCTGTTTCCTTGCAGAAGGTTTAGTGCTGGTAGCACGTTTGTGTTCTACAATAATTTCTACAAGAAGTCTGGTAAAGTGCTAGACTGATAAGCTAGTAAAAGTGCAGGAGAGGAGAGAACTAGCAGGTCTAAGTAAAAAATTGAAGAGCAGACTTTGACACTGATCAGAAGTTAGAAACAGTCCTGGATACAGTAAATCTGTATCTGGACTAGACTAGTTACAGGAAAGGTGTGAAACAAGCGCAAATGCAGGCTTTTAAACCAGAAAGTTGAAAGAGATGGAAAAACTGCCCAAACGGACAATAAACTACAATGTCTGGGCCAGAAACCACTTCTCTTGTGGTAGATAGGCTACCTAGTGCTTACCACTCCCACTGACAAGCTAAAAGGCTACCCTCCAACACAGAAAGGCTTGGGGAGCTCAGATGCTTGCAAACAGTCCTGAATATATCAAATCTGTATTTGGACTAAACTAGTTACAGAAAAGGTGGCAAACAAATACAAATGCAGGCTTTTAAATCAGAAGTTGAAAGAGATGGATAAAACTGCCAAGCAGGCAATAGACTTCACTTTCTGGGCCAGTAACCACTCTTCTTGTGGTAGATAGGCTACCTAGTGCTTACCACTCCCACTGATAAGCTAGAAGGCTTCCCTCTAACACAAACAAGCTTGGGGGGCTCAGAAGCTTACATACAGTCCTGGATACAGCAAATCTGTATCTGGACTAGGCTAGTTACAGGAAAGGTGGGAAACAAGCGCAAATGTGGCCTTGTAAACCAGAAGTGGAAAAAGATGGAAAAAACTGCCCAAAGGCCAATAAACTACAATTTCTGGGCCAGAAACCACTCCTCGCGTGGTTGGTAGGCTACCTGGTGCTTACCATTCCCACTGATAAGCTGGAAGGCTTCCCTCTGACACAGAAAGGCTTAGGGGACTCAGAAGCTTACAAACAAGTCCTGGATACAGCAAATCTGTATCTGGGCTAGACTAGTTACAGGAAAGATGAGAAATAAGTGCAAACGCAGGCTTCTAAACCAGAAAGTTGAAAGAGATGGAAAAACTGCCCAAATGGCCAATAAACTACAATTTCTGGGCCAGAAACCACTCATCTCGTGGTTGGTAGGCTACCTGGTACTTACCACTCCCACTGGTAATCTAGAAGGCTTCCCTCCGACACAGAAAGGCTTGGGGGGCTCAGAAGCTTACAAACAGTTCTGGATATAGCAAATCTGTATCTGGGCTAGACTAGTTACAGGGAAGGCAGGAAACAAGCTTAGATTTTTTTTTTTGTTAAGTGAATATTTGAGCATTTCTTATCATCTTTTGTTTGGTTTGTATTATTTGCATAATGCATAAAATGCCCATGTCAAATACAGGTAAGATATGCTCTACACACAACCATTTCAGAAACATTAGGGTAATACAGCTGCCTTAATGAAACACCACATTTCTCTCATTTGCTTGTATATGCAGCTATTGATGCATACATGCCCCTTGCCTTCCTTCCTCCACACTGCTCCTCTATCTGTTCTTACAGACGTAAACACCACAGAAGATTTAGTGTCAATTGTTCAGTCTAATAACCTATTCTAAATGTCTACCACCACTTCCTCATTGAAAAATGTTTCTTGTGTAATGTAAAAGGAAACTTTTCCACTAACACTACTCGGCATGACAGACATTTACAAGTTCATGCTTATGTGTACTGTTTTTTTTTCTAGCTTATATCTATAAAGAGCTCATAATATAATCAACAATTATTCTAATAATAGACATATGCAGAGTACAGGCAGTCCCCAGGTTATGAACATCCGACATACGGACAACCCATAGATACAAACCGGCTGCCGCATTGTCAGAAATAAAGTGAAAAAAAAAATCCTTAAAGTTGCCCAAATCAGTGTGTGTGAGAGATCGCGAGAGTGACAGTGATGCGTGGGTGAATGCATGTATGAATGAGGAAGTGACTGTGTGTGAGAGATCGAGAGAGAGTTAGAGCGATGCGTGAGGACTTGATATTTCACCCATACTTTTCAACCTCTTAGAGCAAGATATCTGGGCAAAGCTATAAATAATGGAGGGACAAAGGCCCAAAATTGGGACACTTTTTAAATATTTCTCTTACAGACTTAGAAAGTAGATAGAACAACAGGTTTTGCATTAGTATGAATTTTCTGCCCTGTGAAACTCAAATGACTGCCATTATTTTCTAACTGCAACCCTCAATGATAGAAAACCACAACTTTATGAGCAACAGACCAAAATATGAGGTAAATATCTGTACATTCTCTTAGCTCAAGGAATCTGGATAAGCCTAAAATTAGCAGGTGACAAAGGCTCACAATAGGAGCATATTTTAAATAATTTGTGTTCTGTGTATGTGTGTGTGTGTGTGTGTGTGTGTGTGTGTGTGTGTGTGTGTGTGTGTGTGTGTGTGTGTGTGTGTGTGTGTGTGTGTGTGTGTCATGACTCTACACCTCTTAGAGCAAGAAATCTGGACAAAGCCATAAATAAAAGTGGGACAAATGCCCAACAACAGAGACAATTTGAATAAATATTGCTATTACAAACTTAGAAAGTTGATGGAGTAACAGGTTTTGCATTAGGATGAATTTTCTGAAGGGTATGAATTCTGAAACTCAAATGTCTGTCATTATTTTCTAACTTCAGTCTTTAATGATTTGCTACTAGTTTTGCTAGACAACCACAATTTTATGAAAACTGGGCCAAAAATATAAGGCAAAAATCTGGACATTCTGCATAAATCTGTACATCTGGGAGGTATGGCAAACTTTATGTGTGTGTGAAAAAGTCCTCATAAACACTGTATTTAATAACAATATGCCTTAAACCAGCTATGTTGATAGAAAATAAGGAAGCATAGCTCATAGGAAGTAAGGAAGCATAGCTACAGTATACAGTATTATGTTTAAGATTTTTTTTTTAATTTGGAAGTGTTTCTAAAGTGTTTTATATGCAAAGAAAAGTAAAGTAAATGTTAAGCTGAGGCAAATGTTTGACTAAGTGACATTTAATAAGAACATTGTATGCTTTTCGACTTACATACAAATTTGACTTAAGGACAGACTAAAAAACAGATCTTGTCCGTAATCCGGAGACTGCCTGTACTCTAATATTTCTATTTTTAGCATTACTTTTCTTTGTAAATTATAGGTTAGGGAAATAATTTTAGTAAATTTCAGTTCTGTTGGGGTAAGTTAACATTTGAAACTGGTTTCTCTGTGTGAGCTACATATTTGAGGACTGCACTGCTGCACTTTGTTTTTCAGCACTTGCCTTCTGATTTATGTTGTTTACAGCTTCTTCAGGGTATGATTCATTTATTTAAATTTCTTACACAGGTAAATTCTATTGAACAAGAGGCCCCTTTTCAGGCCTTACTCTACTGGCGGATGAAGACTGAACACTCGAGCTTCAGGTGCCCAAGGTTCAAGTTGTGACAATTGGAGTTCCTTCTTAGGAAATCACTGTTAGCAAGTTGTGCCTGAAGTGATTCCCTTCTTGGGGAAATGTCCCCCGTGTTTGAGTTGGTGCTACCATGGAGTTGGTATATATAAGTTCGGGGTGTGTGTAGGGCTTGCCCCCACACTGGGGGAGTGCAGGAGCAACAAGGGGATGAAAAGCAACTCAGTGCAATTCTAGGGGATGATTTTTAACAGTAAGTTATTGTCTTAAGCAGTATTTTTAGGTCTTGGGAGAAAACTAAAGTACCTCATGCTTGAAAAGTAACAAGTAGATTCCATTCAAACCATTTAAGCATCTGGATCAAACTCCAGTCTGCAGACGTGACAAGAACAATAACCACTATGCAACCATACAGACTGATGTTGTGATATCATTGGTAATTTAATATAATTTGTGGAAATAACAGGCATGTGACAGTTCCATTACGTATGAGGTCTGGATCCATTTTAAGAATTATTCCCATTTTTGTGTCTCTTAAGTGGAAAAACTACTTGTGTAATTAATTTGTTTTATGAGTAATGGCTCTTGAGGATCTTGACTGCCACTTAATATACATTGCTAGCATTGTACATTTCTGGTGAAAACTAAAGTCATAATGGACTCTGATCTGTGTGGTTAAGTGTCATGTTTTTCTCACAGCGATATAGAGGGATCCATACATAAAGCCTCCTAGTTATCTAAATTACTGCAAGTTTGCCTCTAGCTCCTAGTTAATGCAAATGTTTGCGTAAACTCTAGCATTATAGTTGTCTTCTGACATTGAGTGAGCTGGCTAGAAACTAGAAAATACCAGCTTTCAATGAGAAATATGAATCTGTCAAGTTGCTACACTCCACCTGTGAATCATTTATTACTAATGAGAGCTCCTGCTGGGGTCATGCTGATTAGTAAATTCCTTGACACTGACAACCAGTACTTCTGAGATCTTGTCTGAAATCTGTAGACTGCTAGTTTCTCAGTGCCGCAGCATTTTCCTTCCTTACAATTAACATGTCGAAAACGAAGTCTGAAAATGCTGTCACTCACCTGATAGTTTTTGTCATCTTAACGTTTATAATTCTGTACTGTAGTCTGAGTAAACATAAATTCTGGTCGGTAAATACTCTGACATTCTTAAACAGACCCTAACCAAAGGAGATGTAACATTGCTAGGTGTGTATTATTAGCCTTTCAGCATCTTATGACATATGAATATTATTTTAATAAGAGATGATATTCTTATTATTAGCCTTGTCCACTTCGCAGTCATACTGTGGACCATGTGTAAAAAATCAAGCTTCCACATTTATAATTCGTGCACACAGATACGTACTACTACTAACTGTTGCAAGTTGCTGTGAACAAGACCTTGGAGACCCTTTTTCAACCAAAGATTTTTTTAATGGCATAAACTGTATTGTATCAAATAAAATACTAGCAATCAACTAATAAAGAACAAGGATGATCCCTTTAGGTAACGTATTAACATAGCTAATCGACTGTGAGTAGCCTAAACAAACACAAAGCGATTAGCTGAATGATAATTATAACACTTGCTAACATGAGGTCAGAAGGCAGAGCATTCATTTACATGACCAGAGGATTAAAATACAGTAATTACATTGCTTGATGCCCTATGTTTTAAGTGTTTTCTTACTCAAAACCTCACGTGAGATACGATTAACAACATGGTAATATTTTAGAGTACATTATGCAATCCTCCATAGTTTCTAATATTCTAAAGAAATATTACCTCTAGTGTATTTTTTCATTTAGCTACAAATTATATGAAATGTAATTTTTAGATGTATATTTTATTTGATAAAACTGTGTTTATAGAAGTCAAGCTGCAAACATTAAATAAGATGACCTTACAAACAAAAACCTCATGAGCTGCATGTCATATTTAAGTAGGCATTCTGAACTTAATAAAATAAGGAACATTGAATAATAACTTAAGCAGTGTTTTTGGTACAATGGCATAGGAAATCTAAGCTAAATGCATATTTAATTTAATCAAATGTAGAAATAGCAGTCTGTGATAATCAAAGAAGCAGAATCAGAAAATAATTGTTGACGAGCAAAAGGCCATTGCACATAACGTTACAGTGTTTGAAGATGTTACAATTCAGAAAACACACCAAAAAATGTTATCACCCAGAAGAATCTAATTTCACAGTCTGTTACATAGTCTTATTTCTCTCCAAGGATCATATTTTCTTGGTGTAATGTGTAAAATGACAGTTCCATAAATTCACAAATAAAATTATTTTGATTTTCAGCAGTCCATGCATCTCCAAACAGGAGTCTCTATGCACCACTCTTAATAATAGTAATAATATTCATCATAATCATAATAATGTCTGATGTTACCGAATCATGAGAAAAGGAATGTGCTGACTTCTGAGGGATGGTGCCTTATTTAACCCAATGTTATAAAAGAAGAATCCTAGACTAGTCCCAACTGACCATACAGCACAATCTGATAGTAATTCACTATTCATAGATGAATGAGAAGTAAATAGGATAACATTTCATGCTTTACAGGGGTACGTCAATCAGTATCTGAGCAGAAAGCATACCTCCCAACTGTACCAAATTACTCATTTTTTAATGAATGAATGCTAAAACTGCATTTACGAGCACAGCTGAAGAAGCTTTGTGTAGTGATTTAAATATAGTAAGCTGCTTGCTACTATAGTAACAAGTATTTTGCTATAGTTTCACAGAAGAAACAACTTTTTTTTGGTCTTCATGGTCTTCAGCAAGTGGAGACTTGTTTTTTTTTTTTTGCTTCCCATATCTCTACCTGATGACTTAGCTATGGTTGTGACAGGCTGTAAAGTGCTGCTAGTACTTTTTCTTTCTTTTTCATTTTGCTGATGTTTGCCAGGATCAGGTGGGAGTTATCCCATCATGCATCCACTTTACAGTTTTGCTGATGTTAACGTCCCAGAATGTTTGACATGCTGAGTTTTATTATATAGACATTGATGAGGTCATGAATGTTGTTTCACTTTTGTACTTTTCATACTGCAGGCTGGGTCCTTGTCTGAAGTGGGGTTTTTTTAAATTGTACCTAAGTTTCTAGGACTAGTCATTTTTTGAATCATCCAGTTCTCACAAAGACGCGGTAAAGTTCCATCTTTACTAAGATACCTTCATGACTCTTATTTTTCAAGAAATCGTCTTTAAATTTCCTTCTATAGACAAGACTACTGAGAAGGGAGTATGTATGCGGCTGTGTTATTATGTGATATATCATGACCTCTTTACTCATATCAGTCTAATTTTAACTCTAAAAACAACATTGAGGCAAACCTTATTTGCACTGTAAATGACTTCTTGGTAGAGACAGCAACACTTTCTTTCTCTCATGAATTTCCTTGACCTGTCATCAGTGTTTGACACCATGATCCATAGCATTATCATCAATCACCTGAAGTAATACTGTGGTCTGTCTGATAACATGCTCAACAGGTTTCTTTCTTATCTCTTGAGCTGCTCACTGCAAGCAGTAGTAAGAATTAATTCTACTAGAGGCTATCTTCTTGAGTGTCAAGTGTCACAGGGCTCAATTCTGCCAGCTATAGTTATTCATAGTGTACATTTGCATGGAGATCCTTCTTATTTATAATTCATATACCAATGATATTCAGCTCTACCTCTCCTATAATCAGGAGTCTGTGACATATTTGCAGTTTTTAAAGACTGTCTGGAGTCCGGGGCAGCCACAGTGGTGTAGCAGTTAACATTGCCACCTCACAGCAAGAGGTTCTTTGCTTCAAAACTCAGCTGGGGTGCCTTCTGTGTGGAGTCTGCATGTCCTCCCTGTGGTCACATGGGTTTCCTCTGGGTCCTCCGGTTTCCTCCCACATCCCAAAAACATGCTGTAGGTGGATTGGATATTCTAAATTGCTAAGCGTGAGTGCATGCATGTGTGTGCCTTCCATGTGAAGTTGGGTGCCAGGCTGGCAACTCAACACTGTAGAACTCCACTGTCAATCTTGAGCAGACAGGTGATCTGCTGTGGCGACCCCTAACTGGGAAAAAGCCGAAAGAAAGAACCAGAAAGACTGCCTGGAGTCCATCCATTAGTGGATGTGTGATACTTGATTAAAGCTCAGTCTGCCAAAGAGTGAAGTGGTGTTGGTTCATGCCATTGTCTGTGTTTCTGTCCTTTTCCCAATACTACATATGGAAGGAACAGACTAGAATTCATTTTCACAGTTCTGCAATCTAATAGTGATTCTTGATTGCAGATGTACACTGAAGGAACAAGTGCCTGTCATCATTAAAACATCTCACCTCCATATCAAGAATATCGTACAGATCTGGAACTGATTTCATCATCAGATCTTGCCATGTCTGTCCACTCAGATTATTTCAACACTGGTTACCTTGGGTTTATAGCTAGCTGTCTTGATGGCAATTGAGCCAGTACTATGAATATGAAGCACACTGTGAAGGCAAACCTTTGATACGTGAATGCAGTAGAGACTGGGAGCCCTTGTTGGAAGATGGGACTGCTGCTTGTAATGGTGGAGTTCCTGTGATTGAAGACCAGTGTGCTTCTGTGAAGATATATGATATTCTGGCAATGGATAATGGGATGACAATCAGGAGGCACTGGTCTCCCCACTTTCTGTGGGTTGGGCAAGGCTGTGCCTGTTCTTGGTTAGTGTCATGAGACACTTGTAGACAGCAAAGGATTCTTTAAGCTAGAATGTGTAAAACTAAAAGCCTGTGTATTGTTTAACTCATCTATGACACCATTCTTTCATTAAATGAACAATTCTTAAACTACTTAGAAAACAACTCAAGTTATGTTTATTGTCAAGCCTAAAACTAGGTTTGCTAAATAAATGATAAAGCTTACTGTCAATATAAACCGTTACAACTTTTATTTATTTGTCTTTCTTTACCAGGGCAGTGCACTAGTCTAAGTGACCATTTTCAGACATAGAGGGCGATTACATCACAAAGAAAATAGTAGTACAGGAAATAAATACAGTGAAAAAAACAACATTGCACAGCTTATAAAATATCAAGAATGAAACACAGATGCATACAGTTGCACAGGTACCGAAGTGAAGAGAAGTTAATTGGTATTGTATGCACAGAGTTTTTGGATATCTTAGATATTACAGTATTTACAAAATATATGTTCTTACTGCCTCACAGTAAGACGTTGTCCTGTTCGATTCTCACCTAAAGCGTCTTCTGTGTGGAGACATGTGTGAATGGGTGTACCTTCGTTGAAGGTTGTGCGTCAGGGCTACCAACTCGGCACGTAAAATCTACTGCCAATCATTAGCGGACCGGAGTTCCGCTGTGGCGACCCCTAACCGGGAAAAGCTGAAAGATACAACTGCCTTACGTTACAAGCATAGTGGTTTGAGAATAAGTCATAGGGAGGGAGACCTAGACATTAGGTGATATGCCCCTTTTTGTGCGGGCAGGAGCATTGTGCTTGTTTGAGTAGGCAATCCTTTAGCTGGCTTCTGAAGGTGGGGTACTTGTATAGTCCCTTTAAGCACAAGGAGAGCAGAGACATAGCCAGGGTGAGGCAAACTGGGAAGCTGCCCCAGCTGCAAAGTGCTAGGGGGACTCAATCAGCATTTTTACATTGCTTTAGTACTCTGAATGTGGCATAACCTGATAAATTCTAGCAAGCACCTTGCAGTAGTTTAAAAGGAAAGAATATTTTTTCCCATCAAATATGAAGAGAGTAGCAGAACTTAAAGTTGAGGGGGAAGTACAAAATCAGGTGTGTACTGGATGACAGAATGTATAGATACACCTCTGAAGGGGAGAGATTGCTAATGACTGGGGCCTAGGTTGAAGAAGGAGTGCTTGCTATGATGAAGCCTGTATGAAGTTGTGAGAAGAGAGGGAGATGTTTGAAAGTAGCCACTGAGGTTGCATGGAGATTTTTTTTCTATTAGTCTAACAGAAGCAATGTACTATCACTATACCAATTAAAATACCAGAAAAATAAAAAAAGAAACTTATGATTCATCAATATGCTAAAAATATAATAAGCCTTTAATACTGATCACATAAAAATATAACTTCAGAAGTAGATAGTGTTTAGTGACCTCTTTACTGGTCCTCCTTGATCCCCCCCCCCCCACAAACATTTGATATGGTCTACCATGGGATTTTGATAGAATATCTTTGGACTCATTGTTGTTTATCCTGCCCAGTACTTGGCTGGCTTATCTCGTACCCTTTGAGCCACACTCATTCTATAATTTCAGAGTTAATTCGTCCAGCAACCACCCCCCCCACACACACACACACACACCCAGTCAACATGTTTTTCTTTACTCTGACCAATATATACAATTTGTGTTTGTCTAATTATATAAACTACTTGTGTGAATGTGACATATTATGCAAATAATGTATATATATTATATTATATATTTATCTATCCCTAAATTCTGTAATTATGTTTTATTTTTTTTAATGTTCATAATCAATACTGTAGACTGAATACTGCTGTTCATATCAAAACAATATAATTGTACTGTGTTTTTTGGCTTTTCTCCACTAAAAAGGAATTAATATTAATTAATATAAATGAATTTTGAGACTTCATCATATAGTTTTTATATATATGCACCAAGTCATAACACAGAATGGTTGATTCTAAAACAAACTATCCTGGAGTTTGTGTTTTGTTTGGTGTGGTGCCGCGGTTGTGATGTAGGGTTATGTGGTAAGGAGTGAGTGTTTAAGGGTTTTTTGAGTGGGAGTTAGTGTGTGTGAGGGATTGGAGAATGTGTGTGTGGTTTGTGTGCAGTGTTTTTCGTTATGTGTGGTTTGGTTTTTTGTTTTGTCAAGTGTTTGGATTCGGTTTTTATAGTCTCGAGATAACTACACAAAAACAATGACTCTACACAATATAAAAAATACACATCCGAATGCCATTATAATGCTGAGAGTTGAGCCATAAAGCATAAAATGTAATAAATGTATTTTAGCGATAACTATGTGCAAATAATACATAACTACATATTGAATGGTACAAAGTGGAAATTCACCAGTGACTCACTATGGCAGTGAGAACTATATTCAAACAACTGGCAGCTGCTTGCTGCTTGGGCTTTTGTGGTGAGTGTGGTACACTCACACACACACACACCAGAATTCACAGATTCTGTCAAAGAAGGAAGCAAGCTCAGTAAAT
Source organism: Protopterus annectens (assembly GCF_019279795.1). Taxonomy (NCBI): domain Eukaryota; kingdom Metazoa; phylum Chordata; order Ceratodontiformes; family Protopteridae; genus Protopterus; species Protopterus annectens. The sequence continues at coordinate 779,620,656 of NC_056725.1, read as the reverse complement.
TATGCTTGCTCTTATATATTTACATTACATCTATGTTTAACTTACTTTACTTAGTCAAATTAATTCCTGTCTTGAAGCTCTCTCTGTTTTGAAATAATAGCTGTTCCATTTCATGAATATATATTTCAGTGTTTGTAAGTATGCATATGACAGATTACAAAACATTGGTAATAATAATCTTCTTCATCAGCCTAGCACTTAACAGAACAAACAGATTTACTTTTTGGTTTTTTAACACCTGGAACTGGATGGAACTGCTGGCCACTGACTGTAATGTTTCTCTCAGTCATCCAGAGAGATCCGGTTTCAACTTTTGTTAACTAACCAAATGCAAAGAGGGATCACACTCTGCAGAGCATGTTCCCTCCTAAACCTCATAATCCAGCTGCACACACCCACACTGACTTGTGGAGTTCCACTGAGCTCTAAAACAGTACATTTGCTAATTGTATACATGCTGCCACTACAGGAGATCATGAATTAAAGATGTATTAGCTAATACAAACATATTAGCTGATGATACTCAGTTATACCTCTTCATTTCTCAGGTCATCTGCAAAATTTTACTACCTAAGAAGATTGCCTATATACCATCCTAAACTGAATGACTGAGCCAGCTTAATCTCAGCAATTCCAACGAAAAACAATAATTTTGATTGTCACATTTCCATCCTTCACAAGTTTCCTCACCCTGCCTTTTATTTTTTATCTGAGAAATTCTCTGGAATTTGTTCCATCTGTGCGAGGTTTTGAGTATGATACTTGGTAATCAGATTATTCTTAGGGACCACATATCAGAGATCATCAAGACATTTTATTTCCATTCGGAAAACTGCAAAGTTTTGTCTACACTCTCTCATTTTTTTACCTTGAGGTAATGGTTTATATGCTCATAGTTCAGACTACTGCAATGCTCTTTACTCTAGATTTACTGATTACTGCCCTTCAATGGTTGCAATGTGAGCAGAATCCACTATCAGGGTTTTGGTTGGAATTTCTTGTTCCAGCCATATTACCCCTATGTTGGATGATAGTTTCCATACACCAACATATAAGTATTTAGAATCTTGGTTTAGAATACTTATTAGTGTCTGTTTGTTGAAGGTTGTGCGTCAGGGCTGGCAACTCAGCACGTAAAAATCTACTGCCAATCATTAGCGGACCGGAGTTCCGCTGTGGCGACCCCTAACCGTGAAAAGACGAAAGACACAACAACAACAACAACAGTGTGGGTCTTATCTATCTCCAAAAGATACTCAACCGACACCCCCTATCAGCCAAAGTACCCTGTATGATCATCAGGTGAGAGTCTGCAAGTTTTTCCCAGTACCTTTCTTAAGAATTTGTGCAAGCTATCACTAACACTGCAAAAACCCTGATCCTCTGAAATTAACTGCCTTCCCTGGTATAAGTATACAATTCCAAGTCATTCTTTCAAAGACCCCCTTAAATGTTGTCTCTGTAGGACAGTCTACTTTAATACAGATATATGATTCTTAATTTGTGCAATTTATTTAAAGTAGTTGTTTTTTTAAGTTGCAGTTGTTATACAAATTTCTTTGTAGGTTATGCATTACTTTATGGCTTTATGTTTGATAACTAGGTTTATGGATTTAAATATTGAAATAAATGCATCACTACACTTCGACATACATGCATACATAACTGCAGTAACTCTTTCATATTCTGAGACATTAAATACAAGCCTAGGAATAGCAGTACTGAGTGAGCAAAAATGCAGACCTGACTATACCAAGTCTGTGATTGCTCTTTCTCACACTATGCGATCTGAGTTGGTATGTACAAGTTTGGAGGAACCTGCAACACAAATGGGGGGGAGGGTGCAGGGGAGCTTACCCCTTGCACAAAGCAGCTTTAAATGGATGTTTGACATTTGCCATTCTCCTACAGTTCTATATTGTTTTGGTAATACCAGGACTCAGTCAGAATTGTAATAGTACCCAGTTCGGCTTTGTTAAGGGCAGATCCTGCCTCTTAAACCTGGTTGATTTCTTTGAAACAGTCACCAAGGCCATTGACGAGGGGAAGGTGGTCCACACAGCCTACTTGGACCTAGCAAAAGCCTTCGATACAATACCCCACTCGGGCATTATAGATAAGCTCACCAGCTTAAATATCAACCCCTATGTCACTAGATGGATTGCAAACTGGCTCAAGGACAGAACCCACATGGTTAGAATTGCTGGAGCCATGTCAGACTCCAAACCAGTTACAAGTGGCATCCCACAAGGCTCAGTCCTGGGACCTCTCTTGTTCGGTATATATTTCTCGGAGGTACAGGCCAACACGGAAGGACTGTGGCTGACCAAGTTTGCAGATGACTGCAAACTGGGCCATAATCGACTCTCCAACCGACACAAGCATCCTCCAAAAGGGCCTCATAGAAACAGACAACTGGTGCCAGAGCCATGGCCTCAAGCTAAATGCCAAAAGTGTATAGTCATCCCCTTTGGCAAAAACAAAGTGCCCACAAATTACCACATAGGTGGTAATCCATTAAGTACAGAAGAAGTAATTAGGGACCGGGGACCCAAGTTGATAGCAATCTCTCATTTGACAACCACGTGGCCAAAGTGGTTAGAAAAACATTTTATATAGCCCACCTAATCATGAAGGGATTCACATCTAGATCAGGGGAGGTCATCGTGCCTCTTTACTCATCCCTCATCAGGCCCATAATTGAGTACAATGCCCCTTTTGGGATGTACCTTACCAGACACCTGCAGCAACTGGAAAGACCCCAAAAGTACCTCACCAAGAGGATCAAAGGGCTCAAACAGATGCCATATGCTGCCCGGTTAAAGAAACTCCAGCTCTACTCAGCGGCATACCACCTGTTCAGAGGCGATCTGTGCCTGACGTATAAAGCCATGTCCATCCTGGAATTAATGGACATGCTGCACCTCAGAAAATCCAAATCCCATCGAGCTACGCGCTCGAGAGACTTGAACCTCAG